>NC_060284.1:34319427-34619427 GCF_021613505.1 Equus quagga
TCATTTTTTCTGTTTAATTTCCTATTTTATTATTTTTTTTTACCTCCATCAGAGTTTGTCTTGCCAGTGGTTCCAACCTAAGGCTGTGGAGACATATGGGGCCATCAGGAAAACATACAGACATTCCTCCCTTTTTTGCTGTCACATGATTCGGGGAAGGGCATATGTTGGCTTTAGTTCTCTGGGGCGTGGGGATGCAGAGGTCCTGTAGTTTCTGACTGTTGTACACAGTGAAGAATTGTCCTGTTCAAAACAGGCTCCCAGGAAGAAATATTGACTATTCTAGCTCATTAGTCTTCTCAAAGAACTAGTTTTTTGATATTCTAAATTCTGTCACTTTCTAAATCTCTGGATCATTGATTTCCGTCCTTCATTTCCTTCCTTATTTCTTTGACATTACTTTGTTATTCCTCTTCTAGTTTCTTAGCTCATTTGTGTTTATACTTGTTCCCTGATCAATGAATTTGAAAATGTAAATTTCCCTCCAGGCACTCTTTCAGCCGTGTCCTACAGATTTTGATAAGTGTTCATTCATATTTCTGAAATACCTTTGATGGTACCTGGCACATAATGAGTATTCAATAGATTTTGTTAATTAATTCAAATATCCCCCACCCCTTTTTCAAACTAGAGGGTAGAATCCATGTTTACTGATGTGTTACATAAAAATTTAAGGGGGAAGGGACGCTTATACTTGATTAGGATGTTAATATCTGCCCTTTATATTTCAGGTGCAGCAGTTGCAAGGAGTTTACAGTTTACAAGAACAGCACTTCTGGACCTTATGTTCTGACGTTTATGTTGGGACCTTGAAATTAGTAGTAGCCCCTGATGCTGATGCTAGGTGGATTTTAAGCCAAACGCATAATATTTTTACTCAGGTATGACTTTTTTACTAACTTCTTAAGGATCTTAGAATTTATTGTATTTACTAGTTTAAAAAATATTTACTATTTAGCATATTAAGTATGTATATATTTATGTGTGTAGCATATTAAGTATGTATATATTTATGTGTGTATACATATGTACATATATATGTATGCACACACACACAAACACAATATGAGGTAAGTATTACCTTTTTTCAACCACAGAGTCAAAGTTAAGAATCTTTATTTTAGATAATACTCTTAAGAAAGATAGTCCTAGTTACTCATCATCATACTGATTTTAGTTTCTTTAAGAAAAAGTCGATTTTCTTTTACTGTATACTCTTTATAAGACATGTTAGATCCCACAACTAGAAAGACGTGCAGCTAAGATATACAACAGTGTACAGGGGGGTTTGGGGAGATAAAAAAGCAGGAAAAAAAAAAAAAAGACATGTTAGATGCTGTTTGAAGCCAAGAATTCTAAAATAGCACATGGAATGAGAATAATGCCTTTTCAGTAGCTGTAGTTAAAAATAGTCTATGTTGATGTTTTTTGTCTGATAGCAAAGCCATAGTTACTTCTGTGTGATTTAATAGCTTAATATGCTGTTGAATTTCTCTTAATACTGTATTTGGAATCATGAATTAGTGCATGCCCACAACCAAATTATTTCAGTTAAGGCTTATGCCATCATGAGTTGACATAGTTGTGTGATTGATAATCAAAGTAAGAGCAATTACTATGTCATTCTGTATTTATTGAGAGAATAAGAACATCATGTCAGGAACATCTAAGGAGAGAGAGAGAACACAAATTCTTTTTTTGGTCTAGTTTGCTGGAAATATTTGGCGAAAAATCTAGATGTCAGCACTGCTGCCAAAATTACCTCATAGCTAGATCTAGTGAGGAAACCGAGTCCGTGCCTTAAAAATGTGTGCTTAAAAACTGACATGTGCCTGCTGGTGTGATGCAGTGGGAAGTACACAACATGACCTCTGTGGTACTGTTGCCAGAAATGGTTAACATGAATCTAACCGTTAGGAAACAACCAGATAAACTCAGCTTGTGGAAACTTCCATAAGACTGTTAGCCTGGATTCTTAAAAAAGTGTCAATATCATGAAAGAAAAACGAAACAAAACAGTGAGGGATTATTCTAGATTAGAGGAGACTTCACAATTAAATGCAATATCTGATTCTTGATTAGATCTTGGATTGGGGAAAAACAGCCACAAAGGAATTTATTGGGTAATCAGGAAATTTGAATATGGACTGCATAATAGTTTATATAGTTGTGTAAATGTTAAATTTCTTGGATATGATAATGGTATTGTGGTTATAGAAGAATGTTCTTATTCTTAGGAGATGCATGCTGAAGGATTTAGTGGCAAAATATCAGAATGTCTAATTATGTTTCAAATGTTTAAGCAAAAGTAAAAAGATTACCAATAAATACACATGTAGAAAAATAAAGCAAATGAGACAAAATGTTAGCAATTGGTGAATATAGGTGAGGGGTGATAGATATTTATTGTCCAATTCCTTTGACTCTTAAATGTTTTCAAAATAAAAAGTTAAAAAATAAAAACTTTGGTAGCTTCTCATTGCCACCAGGATAGAACCCAAACTTTCTAGCATGGCTATTTACCTTTTCAAGTCTGTCTCTTGCTGTTCGTTGCCATGTACTTTATACTCCAACCCCATCAGACTATTTACTTTTCTGCATAGGACAAAAATCCTACTCTAATGTAAAGGTCGAATTAATTGTTACTTTCACTCTGAAGCTTTCAAGACTCCTCTTAGCAGCATTACTTTATCCTGTGATAAACGTATGACGTAAGTTTTGTCTGCAAGTTCCTACCGAATGTCATGATTTTGCATTCCCAATGCTTCGAGTATACATGTATAATAAATTGTTTGAATAAACAAATTTTTAAAACTGTATTTGACCAAAACCATCTTTACATATGCTAAGTTTGGAAAGATGTTTTTGGGTTCCCATTGGTCTTTAACCACAAGCACAAAAAGATGGTAATGATATATAGAGAGACAGACAGACAGATAGATAGACAGACATCACATCTTCAGACATGGACAATAGAACATAATATATAGTTTAGTTAAATTTAGGACCTTAGCATAAATTAAACAATCTCTCTTCCCTAACAAAGAGAAATGTATGGTTATATTCCTTTGGGAATAATTAATGAAATAATCTTACATGTAGGGACAACAAGACTTACCTCTACTACAAAACAATATGCTGGAACCACTTATTTACTCCAGAATTTTAAGAACTAGGTCCGTTTTTTAACAAACACTGTAATAAGTCTGCATTGTTATGAAGGATGCAACAGCTTCCCAGTATGTCTGAGTCCTTCTCACATCTCCTCCCTGTTTCAGAGGCAAAAGGACAGTGTGGCTAGCAATAACCTTGCTTTTCACTGCCGTTTATAGATTACTAGTCTCTTCTTTAACCTTAATTTTCTCATAGTTATACCATGTCCTTCCACCCTTCTAGTGTGAGCTTCTGTTGACCTCTCCTAAGACTTTGGCACTTAATCACAGTTTTCACTCTGAAAAGGAAGGCAATTTCTAGGTTTAAAAATGCGCAAGCAGCTATGTCTGTGCTGAGGAACTGTTGAAGTTGTAATTGAAGTAGATGGAGGGAAGTTCTTCTGGTAACCTTAGAAATCTTGGCTTTTAAAATGGCTGATGTTGAAAGTTTGTTCAGCTGCTTCTTTGGTTTTGGAAACTGTATTTGGGTTTTAAAAATTTTAAGCTCTGAAAGATATTTTAAGCCTTTCTATCAGCTGAGGTCAAGCCAACTTTATTTCATTCCTTGCAGAGACCAGGGACTCTGAGGCTTGCAGTGGAGATGGTTCAGCACGTTTTTCTCAGGAGGGAGAGGGAAGTCACTCTACTAATGACTTTGCTTCCATACATTTAGTGATTTTAAAGTTGTTTTGTGGTCGTTGTTTCAGTTCTGACATTTGCAAAATTGAAAGGGTTTATTAGTATGTTTTCCTTTTCTACTTATACCCTAGTAATGCATATTCATATTCTATGAGTATATCCCAGGACTTGCAGTAACATACATACATGTTTTGTTGGGGAGGAAAAATTTTTCTCTACTCTTCTAGATCCTTTGGCTGGGCTGTTAATTCAGTTGACATAAGACAGATTAACAGGAGAAAAACAAATTTAATTCCCTACATACAGGAACCCCATAAAAATATGAGACCCAAAGGCAAGTCAGGCAATTGAAGCTTATATGCCATCCTGAGCTAAGGAATGGGCGAGGGCCTGGGGCTTCAAAGGGGAGGAGGGTAATTCACAGGACAATAAGAAGAGCAGATGTTTGGTAATTAGATGTTTGCCTGGCCGTGCAGTCCCTGGTAATAGCTCTCTCTCTGAGCCAGGACTCCTATCTAAATTCTTTTAGGTAGTTAAGGAAGAGGTAAAAGTTTTTTTTGAGACTGCTGGGTCTTGATTGCCTTCAGCTCAAAACAATCCACATGCCAAAATGGCATATTTTGGGGTCACATATTCTGCTGCCCCTCAATTTCATGAAATGAAATTTAAAATTTTTTCTTTTAAATTACACCTTATTCATAGATTTTACTTATCAAAAGTAAAAGTAACTCAAATTGCTCCATTTTTGAGAAAAAAAATCACACTAATGCTTGAGGTATATTTCTTATAGAAAGACTTGAAATACTAGTGGCCTTAGATCCAAAAGATCAAAAGAAGGATTTTCTCAGTAATAAGTTTTCATTTTTGGTTTTATGACATATTTAGGTGTCTTTCTTATTGCTGATCTTACAACAGAATTTAAATAATAGTGTTGGTTAAAATATTGTTGTTAAAACTTATGTGCCGATAACTTGAAACTGAAAAGTCAAACATCAGAAGTTTGAGAATTATAGCTTTCTATTTTGTTTATAAAACTATAAGTTTTATGACTATTTTAGAACTGTATATTAGGCATGTCCTTTTTATTCTCATTTTCCATAGTTATTAATTAATCTTTAATGGCTAAAGCAGTTGGCTTGCTTCGCACAAATATGGAGTAATACAACTGAATTGGTAGAAGTCTCTTCAGTACTTAAACTCCTTTCAGATTATTACTTAAATGATAATCCAGTTTTTAAACTACAAGGTTTTCTGTTGGCATAGAAAAAGTCCCCTCTCCATTTCTTCCCTTGCACTAGCTTTTTAAAAATGAGTTATCATTTTGGAATTGATGAAATAGAAAACTTACTTTTTGTGTTACGTATATGAACAGGAAGAGAACGTAGGATACTGGGTTAGGAAGGCAATTTAACGCTTCATGTTTCTTGTTTTAAACTGGCTGATTATCATCTGTTAATTTTTGTAATACATTTTGTTTTGTTAGAAATAATGTTTGAAGAAAAGTCTAGAATATGTTTGGGTTTCATTACCCTCCTCAGTTCCACAAAGCACAAAAGACAGTCAAGCCTAATGCATACTATTTACTCCCTGATAGAATGTCTACCTTGATTTCTTCCATCTTTTTTACTTTTCTGCCTGTTTCTGTGATGCCTATTAAGTCCTAAACTCCCAGCTTCCTGCTTTAGCTTTTTTTGTGTATTCTCTAGCCTCAAAGTAGAAGTTAACACTGATACCCAGAAGGAACCAAAAATTCTCACAAGCCCAAATGGGAGTTCCCCAAGTTTTAGAAACTTCTACCTCCTCCACTCTTCCACTTTCAGAATCCCTTCCTGTCTCTGAACACAGACCTCACCCAACGCTCCTATGTCTACTGGAGAGTGAGAGTGGGGCGTGGGAGAAGCTATCTACCCCTTTCCAGGTGGCTATTTTCCTACCCCTTCCATGTTTTTCCTGTTTATAGAGGGTTTTAATCTTTTATAAATACTGATTTTGCTTGCCAGCTCTGCAACTTTTCTTTATCGATTTTCCCGTTTTCTTCCTTCATCATATGTACTTGAAGTCCACCAGAAGCCAACCTCCTGAGTTGGTTGGAGTAAACAGCCATAGGATATGAGGCCAACACATCCCTAGATTTGTTGTTTTTATTTATTTATTTTAAAGATTTTACTTTTTCTTTTTTCTCCCCAAAGCCCCCTGGTGCATAGTTGTATATTTTTAGCTTTGGGTCCTTCTAGTTGTGGCATGTGGGATGCCGCCTCTGCGGAGCCTGATGAGCAGTGCCGTGTCTACGCCCAGGATCCTAACCGGCGAAGCCCTGGGCCGCCGAAGCAGAGTGTGCGAACTTAACCACTTGGCCACGGGGCTGGCCCCCTGATTTGTTGTTTTCAGTTAATCCACCAGGTTTAAGTGTTCATTGATTGGTTGATAGTGGTGGGAATAACAGCAGCAGCAGCTAGCCTTTATTGAGACCCCAACATATTCATCTGTCCTCACGAGACAGGTGGTATTATTGCCAATTTATAGAAAAAGGAATCCAGACCCAGGTTATTGTCCTTGACTTGTAATTTTGTCATATTCACTATTTCACTGATTCTGAGATGACTTAGTTTTCGCATGTAAGAGTAAAGCAGTTTTTCGAGACTTCATTTTAAAGGGATAAAGATTAATATTATATGTTCAGTCAAAAACTAAAGTGGAAAGTTTCTGTAGTTTTTGAGAATTGGTTGAGAATACAAACAAACCAGTAATTTTCTATAGCCATATTCCTGTTTATTTTTCTAAATTTTTTACTTCTGATTTGTTTTCCTTTCCACAACAGTGAATATTTATTGAAGATATTCTAAGTCTATGGCACCAGGTTAACATTTATTTTCTAAGGAGCACATGTGTAAAAATAACTAGCTGTCTTTTCAATTTAAAAAAGGGTTCACTGAATTATGGTTTATATATTATTCTCAGGATATGACACAATGAGTATTATATGGTTTTTGCTTTTTAAGGACAACCCTTAGCCAGCCTCTGACTCTTATTGTCATCCCAGTGGTAGAATATTTGATGGAGCCGAGCCCTGTTTTGATCTGCTGGAGTACTGGTCATGTCTTTGTGGCGTGCATAAACTTTATAGAAAACCTGGCTTGCATTCAGGGACTAGGTGACTGACGACAGGATTCTCTGGAAATTCTGCCTACCTCTCTACTTTGAAGGAAATTCAGAAAGGAAAATAGGAAGCTGGAAATCTGGAAGCTGACCTCACCAGGACAGATGGACGAAGCCAAATGACTTTTTCTGTTAGACTGCGCTTTTGTGGGAAGCTGTAGCCCCTCAGGGAAAGATATCAGCTTGCGTAATTAACTCATGACTATGCAAAGATCAATTGACCTAGCCTCTTTGTTTTTCCTCTTTCTTTTTTATTGCCTTGGGCTACCTCATTTCTTATTACCATCTTCACTGTATTAGGGCTGGGGTTAGGAAAGTGGCAGAGATAATAGGAGCCCAACTTATTTTTGCCCATTTTACTTTCATTAACAATTTTGCTAAAAGAGAAAAGAAATTAAGCCAGTTTATTTGAGCAATTGTTGTTTTCTCTTCAGGTTAGATACACAAGAATTTTGCAGAAGTGTTCCTAAGTATAGTTATTTCAGGAGCCATCTGGGTTGAATAAATCATATATAATTGTAATAAATCATAATAATTTGTTTTAGTACCCTTTTATAGCATGAAATCCTTTCCATATGTTCACACATGATTCTTACAAGAGTGCCTGGTATGTAACAACTAGAAGAATCCACAACGAAGAATATACAACTATGTACCGGGGGTGTTGGGGAGAAAAAGGAAATAATAAAATCTTTAAAAAAAAAAAAAAGAGTGCCTGGTATGTAGCAAGGATTAATTAAATATTTGTCAAATATTGGATGGATATATAACAATCCTGTGAGATGAGTAGGGTTGATATTTATCAACACTTTTAAAATGAGAAAAAGTGAGATTTGGTTTTAATTTTTAGCTAAAGTCATACTGATATTAAATTCTTTTCTGCCACAAACCTCTTTAAGGAGAAAGCGCTATGAAATGTGTTTTTGGAGAGCTTTAACTTTACCACAGCAAGGATTTTTTTGTTAAAGAAGCAAAAAAGCTGAAATGTTTTCTGTGCTGGGAAGCTTCTGGCATCTTTCCCGCTTTGTGTTGCTTTCGAGTAGCTCCCAGCTCCTTTCACGCATCCTTTAGGTTTGTGCAGAGCCCTCCTGCTTGAATACTAGGAAACAAGTCGTGCTAGAAAGTAATGCTGTGAGGAGCCCAGCAATTACTGTAAGAAGTTAGTGTTAATATTTTATCCCCTACTCTGGTTTTTCCTTTCTCTTAAATATTCTAATTTACCTTTCATTCTGTGGTACTGACAAGAAAGTGCTGATTGTAACTCATTGTATGCTTTAATTTTAAAAATCATTTTTATTTGAAAGAAGGAAAATAGAATTCAGTTCATCCAACAAATACGTATTGATCACTTACTGTGTGCTGGGCACTGCTTGAGGTTCTGGGAGTCAGCAGTGAAAAAATGGACAAAATCTTTTATCTTAGAGACATTGCATTATAATAAACAATAAACACAGCAACACAGCAAATAAGAAAGTTTTATGTCAAAGGCGATAGGGGTTACGGTAGGGAGAGCAGGGTGGGGAGATTGGTGTGCTGAGGCATTTGCCATCTCTCGTACCAAGCTTTGTTGTTTTCCGGAGCTCGTCTGTGTATCGTCATCTGACACACTGTATTTAGTTGCTTGTTTATCATCTCTCCTCCTCCCTAGCTCGCCACTGCAGATAAGCTCCGTGAGGGCAAGGATATGTTTTACCTACTTTGTTCACTGGTGTATTCCCAGGGGATAGAACAGTGCCTGGATATTTGCTAGGTGAATGAATTGAATGCATTTTATATAGTGTGGTCAGGGCAGGCCTCACTGACATCTGAGTAGAAATGTGACAAGAGAGGGAGTATGTCATGTGGCTGTCTCCAGGGACATTGTTCCAGGCAGAAGTGCCACTGTGTTTGGAGCAGAGTGAGCAAAGGGAGAGGAGTAATCAGGGGTTAGGTCATGGGAGGGCTTTGTGGGCCAGTGTAAGGACTGAGGAAGGTAACTTTGTGGGGTTTCAGTGATGGAGTGACATCACTGTAGTTAGTTGCTCTGCTGGAAATAGACCAAAGGAGGGTAAAGGTAGAAGCGTGAAAACTAGGTCAGCAGCCACTGTAAAATCTAGACAGATGATAGTGGCTCGGGCCAGGGTGGTAGCGATGGAGGTGATGTAACGGGGTCAGATTCTGGGTTTGCGTTATTTTGAAGGTAAGGCAAACAAGTTTTGCTAATGAGTTGGATGTGAGAGAAAGAAAGGTCTTCAAGGTGGAATGTTAGGATGGAATTGAGCTGTAGAAGATACAGAATCAACAGGCTCGAGGGGAGGAATAGTGTTCGATTTGGCTGTGTTGTGATGCCTGTCAGACATCCAAGTAGAAGTGTCAAGTAGATGGTAGGTTCCAGCCTGGAAATACAAATGTGGGAGGTGTGAGCATTTCGATGGTACTGAACGTCTGGTTGCTAGATGAGATCATCTAGGGAACAACTGTGGAAAAAGAAGGGCTCCAAGGACTGAGCCTTTGGGGATTTCACTGTGTTTAGCGTTCAAAGATAGGAGGAAGAGCCAGCAAAGGATATTGAGAAAGATTGATAAGCGAGGTCAAAGGGCCACCAGTGAGTATTCTTTGGAAGCCAAGAGGAAGTGATCACCTGTGTCCTTGCTGATAGATGACGTGCTACGATGAGGACTGAGAATTGAGCCTGGCCTGAGCAACTTAGAAGTGACCTTGACAGACAGCTTTGCAAAGTGGTAGGCAGCAAATGTTTGGTTGAAATGGATTCAAGAGAGAAAAGGGATTGTAGACAGCAAATAGAGAAAAATTGATAATACAGGAGAGATGGGGGCAGTTTTGAGAGCAGTGTCCTTGAGTAGCAAGTTCATATCCAAAATTGAAGAGAGGAGTTGGAGTGTAAAGTAATTAAACAACCAATAGGTGGTTTACTTATTTACAATCATTTATCACAGGAAGATTTAGGTTGGGTTGATGTATGATTTTAACTAGTCAGGCACTGTGGTGTTCTCTAGCGGAAGAATGGTAGATGGGTAACCTCATTTTTCCAGAATTCACTTGGACGGAGCATGTAATTAGTAGTCTGGCTTTCTTTTGAAGAGATAAAGGAGAATCTTTTTTGCAGCTTACAAATGTAGTTGTTTCTAAAATAAAATTACTGGCACTTGATGATGAAAAATGGAGAAGTATGTCCCAGAGCAGAAGAGAAAAATAATTCATTCTTTCGTAGAAAAAAAAATGAGATTTTTTTCTACTACTTTTCTGAAATGTATAGTCTATTGTTGGCTTGTTTGATTTTCTAATTTTTTTTTTTTAAACTTTTCAGGCCGGAGTGAGACAGCTTTATGTACAGATTGACTTTGCGGCCATATAATGAATGAAAAGAAACTATACTTTTTTGGGGACGTAATTTTTCTGGTACTGTACAATCCCAAACATTGTACCTAGCTTCTTAAAAGAGAGAAATCATCACTATAGCTCCCAGGCGCCAGGCAGTCAGCCGTTTGTGCTGTGCCAGGAGTTCCCAGCGAAGGGATCGCAATTAAGAGGCTCTCTCCTGGACTTTCGGTCTTGTCTTTTGTGCTCTTCCCTCCGAACCATTTTGATTTCTGAGGCGTCTAGTTTTGTTCCAGGGCGGTGTTTTTTGTTGGTTTGTTTGTCTCATTTCCAGCGTCCTCACTCCCACCCGTCACCCTAGGTAAGAAGTTCAGACTGCGGGCCTCCAGTCATCTGGAATGTCTTCACTGAAGCTGCTGGAAACCACTCTTTTATTCCCACAAAACCAGTGTTATTTAAAAAAAAAAAAAGAAATGGAAATCTCTTTTATATGTAATGTCACAATTGTTGACGTTCTTCAGTATAATCATATGTTTGTAAAATTGTTTGTACCTTGCAAACTTATGAACCAAACCATATTGGGTTTTCAAAGTGCCTTTGTATCAGAAAATGTATTTGCCAGCATAGAAACATACCATCAGAGGTCATGCATGGTTTTTTTTAATGGGTATTCTGTAATCTGTACAAAATAAGACTCTTGTTAGTAATGTATGCAGATTTTGTCTTTTTGTGTACTTCCAGCACAGGTCTAGGGATATGAAAATTTTCCTTTTATTGCTTTATCTCATCAAAAAATAAAAGGTGTTATTTTGCTTTTTAAATCAAATTCAGTTATCACATTAAATTATTTTGTAGATTTTGTTTTCAAAACTTTGCAAATGTATCTGTTACATAGACGATTGTTTTGACTTACTTGAAACATCTGCTAAATTCCAAATTTCTATAAAAGCTACTGTGTTGTCTATGATAAACTTTCCTGTATCTTCCTTGCCATTTATATGAATTTTATTAATGAAAGAAAAAAGCAACATAGAATGAAGGCAGAATGGTTGTGACAATATTATTTTGCATTTTCGTTCTTCAAATGCCACCTCATGTAATTTGTTCTGTGCGAGTGTTGCGTAAATATAGTTCCTTTCAGGAATCCTAAAGCAGCATTTTCATGAGCTTGAACTATTGAAGGTACAGAGCAAATGTGGTAATAGAGAAGTCTTCCTAACAGGTGTCTTAGAAGTTCATCAGTGAGTTGATTTCTAGGTTCTTGTGTATTTGAAAAATAAAATTGCAATTTGAGATGACAAGTGTTTAAACACTCAAATATTCTTTGTGTTTTATGAAGAAATATGGATCTGGATAGGCATTTTCCCACTGTGCTTTATTTTATCACAGTGTATATTCCCTTTTAACTTTAAAAAATTGAAATTGTTGGGAAAAAAACCCCGCAGGATGGAAATGATTGTTTCAGATGTAGATCAAAAATCAACCTCTTTTCACTGATGTGGCAGAAATCGCTGTTGATTTTGTCTGAGTTTTAGAATGTCTTTTTCCTATTTCTGACCTACAATTAATGAACTATACTACATTAGGAAAACTAGACTTTCTTCACACTTTTCTAAACTGCTGCAGAGTGCCACGAACTGTTGATAGTTTCTGTTTTGCAGCTAAGTAGTATTTCCAGAACATTTTTTCTCACTGCCAGGCAGTTCTTAAGCTCAGAATTCCTGCAGTAGAATGTGTTCAACTGCAACAATTGTTGAGATGTTTTAGGAGGGAAAGTGTAAAAGGCAATGTCCTGATAAGGGTGCTGCTCTTTCAGGAGAAGTCTAAGTAGTCTTTTGGAAGTTTGCATCCACTACCAAGGCTGATGGAAGCCTAGGATATTCTGTGAGTTTTGGCATGTTATGGAAAATAACAGATCTAGAGGAAGGCAGGAATTTTAGAGTGTGCCTTTGAAAGCTAACTATGTGTAATCGTACTTAGATTTCACATACGGAGATAATATTTGCACTGGCTTGTAAAATTTACCAGTGTGTTTGAAAGACCCAATTTTGCCTTTCACTGAGCCCTCCGTTCCAGGTGAAGTTTTTGTCAAAATATGCGTCACTTTATTTAACTGTATTCTCAATGCACTGATGCATGAGTATGTTTTTTCTTTGCTGGGGCAGGGTATATGGACTATTAGACTGATAGGAAACTACTTCTGCACCTGTTGGAAGAGACTGCCTGGTCATATCATTTAGCAGGTTGGCATTAACATTTATGGTTTAATTAAATGTCCTTAAACCTGTGTGTGCAGCAGTAAAAATTTAGTGTGAGAAAGCACCTTTTGCCCACTCTTAGGAAATACTTTGTCTTATCAGTGTTCTTGCCACTGATGTATTGCCAAAGTAGATAATTTCACTGAGAAATACTACCTGGTTATTGTTATAAAATAAATTTAGGATGTCCCTCTTGTTGGGCTGACTCTCTGGGGTAAAAAGAATCTCTAAGTATCTGAGTATAACTTTGCTAATATTTTAAAAACCAAAATATTCTTTAGAGAACAAATTTGTATTGCTCATGGAAAGTTTATCTTACCAAGTAAACTCCTCCAAACAGAAATATACCTATACTAGTTTTGTGTTTTTAAATCTAGATTGTATGAATCAAGGTGAAGGGCTTAACCTATGTACCGCTTCCTTATTTTGCTGACTCCCTGCACCTTGGTGAAGGACAGTATCTAGTTTTTCTGTGGCTCAGTGTTTGTCACGCTGTCATCGCCTTGCCTCTTCTGCAGAGGCATAAGAAAGTGGTAACAGATGTTATTGGCATTGTGCTTTCCCGTGTGTCTGGAATGCTTCAGCATTTTTCAAAGCCTCCACAGGTACACCAGGAACCAAAATCCTGTGACTTTTGTGCACCTTTGCCAAGCAGCCAAATCACTGACTCCAAATGCAGTTGGTCAGAGTTCTATAATGTTTTTATCTACTATGGAATAATCAGTTCTATAGAGAGTATTAATATGGCAGCATCCTCTTATAGGATGCTGGGACTTAAGAACAAAAATACTGCATTGCTTCACATGCAGTTTTACATCTGAGGGGATGGTCCTGAGAGGCGGTGTAGCTCTACCTCTCATTTTACAGATGAGAAAATTGAAACCCAGAAAAGCTGCCATTTATTCAGTCACACAGATAATTAGTGGCAAAGCCATGACTAGAGTCCAGGTCTTCTGACTCCAAGTCGAGAGTTCTTTCTATTCTACTGTGCTGCCTCTCAAGTGTAAGATTTGCCTTTCTGTAAATGTGACAAAAAAGCATTTGTAAATAAAGGACATCTGACCTCCATTTTTGGTACATTAAGGCACTTTATAAATGGAGTTTTATTGTCTTATTTTTCATATCTAATTATGAGGTTTAGAATATTATTTCCATAGTATTCTTTATGGAAGATATAATTAATTTTTTTACTCTTTTTTACTTTTTTACTCTTGTGAAACCAGTTCCTGATTTTAAAAAAAATGATGACATCTGTGCATTGGATACTTTTGTGAGTGAATTCTGTTAACTGCCAAGGCTAAATCCAGTTGAAGAATTGCTTAGTTTCTTTATTTTGTTTATATTCTGTGAACTGGTACTTTTTAGAAACCAGGCTAATTAGTAGGTCACACTATTTCAGTCTTGCTACTTTAGTTTTCAGCCACTGGAGAGCTTTTGAATTTTTAAGATTATTCTCAGAGCCACGCAAAATTGGGCATTAAATGTTATATAGAACAAAACATATCTTTTAATTCAATAGGGTAAAATTTAGTCTTATCAGAATCCCAAATGCTAAACTGCTATTTTCAACTCTTCATAAAAGCATCACCTTAAGAAAGTTAAACCTTTGTTTTTTCTTTCTGTGACCATCTTTGAAACAAATTATTTTCCAATTCACAAGAACTTTGGCCAAAAAGGAAATTATTTTATTCTTTTTTGCTGAGGAAGACTGGCCTGAGCTAACTTCTATGCCCATCTTCCTCTACTTTTTATGTGGGACGCCTACCACAGCATGGCTTGCCAAGTGGTGCCATGTCCTCGCCCAGGATCCAAACCGGCAAACCCCGGGCTGCCGAAGCAGAACGTGGGAATTTAACCGCTGTGCCACTGGGCCGGCCCCAATTCTTTGAAGAACATTCATTAAAAGTTTTATTAATGGAAGAAGATTGTTTCAAGACATGATTCCCCTAGAAAATTAATGATCCAGATCTACCATACCATCAAGATAGACTAAAATATAATGAAAAATTATGTAGCAGAAAAGTATTAGCAGAGAAACACGGTTGTTTTTAAAGGCCAAATTGATGTGAGTCTTTTTGATGAGGGCATCTTTGGTTTATGTTTGACCATTTCCTAACTACAAATTATACAGAAAAAAAGAACGGGGTTTAACCTTTAGTTAGTATTTATGTGTTAAGCTCTTTGTGTGGCCTTTTTCATGCTATCACATTTTAAATCCTCACATTTATATAAAGAAAGAATTTTGCATGATTTTATGATTGACAGAGAATTTTCAAGTGTATTTTCTCTTCTGATTCTCCTAACATCTTTGCAAGGAAGGAATTCTTAACCCCATATTACAGATGAGGAAGCTGTTGCAGAGAATTTAAATGACTTGCCTAGAGGAGAGCCAGTGGGAGAGAACTGACTCTAAAGTCAGTGTTTTTTCTGATGACTCTTGTTTTATGTATGTCATTCTACAATGGTTTAAAGATCCAAGAAGTTGTAGCAGATCTAAACAGACTCTCCTGTAAGATCAGTGAACACCCATCGTGACAAAATTGATAGAGGGGAACAGTTATATTTATACTATTTAGACTCATTCCTTCTTTCAGTGTCCTCTCATGTTTATTTCCTGCCTTTGCCACTGAACTTAAACTGTGCAGGCTAAAAAGAGCAATCAGAACTCTCGAGCACTTTTAAGACCCTTTAAAAAAAAAAAAACAGTAAAAAGTTTTACTCATACAGAGTAAGCTGCTTTTTAAAAGGATTGGCTCAAAAGATAGAGTTAGTGTCCGTGTGAGTAAAGAGAAACTGAACTCCTGGCCAAGAGACATTAACTTAGTTATTAGGGAATGGTCTTCCAAGTACAAATAATTTTGGGCTGAATGAGAGGGATACATGGCATTGGACTTACAACATTACATTTTACAGACATCTTTTCAAAAGGCAGAAATCTATTTCATGATTAGTAATCTATGCTTAAATTGAATAATATTTAACTTTGAACTCTCCCCACAGCTTTGAAAATTTAGTATTTGTAATTTTGATCATGATGTTGGAAAGTCTGTAAAAAAGAAGAATGTCTTTGTTCTATCCATCCTATTATTCCCAAACTTAGCATGAATTTACACTTACATGCTCAGTAAATGTTTGGTTAACTAAAGAGTAAATATTATAATAGTAGTAGATAACAAAAGTAAGGGTCGGAACATGTAAAACTAGTAATTTACTGTTTATTACAGAAGACATCTCAGCTTCTCTTTGGCATTTTTGCACAAATAAGTGACTGTATTCACTTTGGCCGTTGTTTTTCAAGTAGCCCTGTGAGCTGCTCGGTCATTTGAATACAGGCACGATGGAAGTGTAGCGATGTTATCCAGTCTGCGTGCTGCTCCACAGCAACTGGGCAGAACTAGGACTGTGGAACCTGGGTCACTTGAATTTTTATATTTTGTTAAACCACATTGTCTCCTTTGTTTTTATGAAAAATTGCCATATTCATATTACGTTAAGGACCTGTGTATAACATGTCTTATATTTCATTTATCCCCAGATGTCTTATCATCCAAAATTCTTTCAGAGGAGTATCTTGAAGGTGCTTCTATAAAAACAACACAACTTGTATTCATCAAGCGATTTAAGTATTCCTGGGATACTTTTTCTCTTTTTCCCTTCTAAATACTGAATTTTAGTAGAGCTCCTATATATTTCTTCACATATTTTTCATCTCTTTTCATTGTTGTTGCCACTGTTAAAACTTCTCCTTTTCACTAGTGAAAAAAAGCTTTATTTTGAATTTTAGTATTTGAATTTTGTTTATGTATCACATAACGTGAATCAGTTAGGTTCAGTGAAGATTCTAATTTGAACTCAATGTATCCTGTCAAGAGTTTGCCAGATAATCCCATTGCTTCCTCTGATAGCAGCAGATTCAGTGATATTTCTGCCCAAGTCATAGTTTGCCTCAACGTTTGTGAGTTTGGTCAATAGACAGAATGAGTCTTTTGTATCGGAAATACTGTGAATGAAAAATTGCCAAATCCCTTCTTATTTTATTCTAAACATCCCTACAAACACTTTACCTCCCTGTCTTTAATGATTTCTAAACATATGGCCAAGTTTGAATTTGGGTTTTCTTTAGTGAAGATTATGGCATCAAAACATTAAACAAATGTTTGAGTACAAGGCTAGGTTGGAATGTCAAATTTCAAACACTATGTTGTAATTTGGTTTGAATGTGCTAAAGTGAGCAATTACGATTTTCCTAAGTACAATACAACAAGTCCATAATGCATATTTCATTTTTTCTACTTGAAAACTTTCATGTATATATTTTGTTTAATCTCAGATGTATTTAAAAAGAATAATAAACAGTTGTATCAAAATTCTTCCAATAAAATTTCTGTTTAAAAAATCTTTGCCTGAATTGTGTCTATCAGTTTGATGAACTGAAAAGAACACTGTGAACCTAATAGTTAGTGGAATAGATTCTAGACAACTTAAGGGATGAAAAGGAAAGAAGAATGATCTCAGGGCCAGGAAATAGCAAAACTCATTGGGAGAGGAGATGCTAGGAGACTAGAAATGTCTTAACATTGTGAAAATCTTCATTGTGGCTCTTATTCATTATTTTACTTCACAAACATGTCTCAAAGCATTTATTTCCAGATATTTCCATTAACCCCAAAACCTCATTCTCTATGGATGATCAGAGCTTAGAGGAAATGAAGACCAAAAGCATGTGACATGAGCCTCCATTCTTCTTCCAACTTTTTTTCCCTGTAATCAGTAGCAAATCTTTTTTAAAATAACTTCTCCTCAAAACCCTAGATCCCACTCCTCTCACCTTCTCAAACATATTCTTATCATAGCAGCCTCTTCTTTATGAACAATCTCTGCCACATAATAAGGGCTTTATCCTCAGTATGTCTGTTGTCAAATATCTTATATGTGGTCTATATGTGTTCCTCCCACTTCCTTTCTAACCATTTCCCTAGCTCCTAGTCACATGGCTTCACTCCTTCCTATTTTGTAGTTATTCAAAGGCCATCAGTGGCTTACTTCTTGTCACATCCGTGGCAGAACTGGCAGCATCTTAATTTCAACAAAGAGAAAAAAATACATTTATCTTTCCCACTCAAATCTCTTCTCAACTAGAAATTTCTGTCAGAATTCCTTACAGAATCCTTAGAAAGCTAAACATTGCCTTTGCCAAAACCCCTATCACAAAGTCATTGTCTTCATTTCTTTGGGATCTTTTAAATTCACTTTTTCCATTCCTACTGTCCCATTTCAGTACTTCATTGATGACTGCATGCAGAGTCACTGTGAGGAACTGTCTGGCTTCCCATCTATTCCATGCCCAGTTCTAGCCACTTCCATTTCAGGCCCACCCACCCCCACTCCCCACCACAAAAACAATTCTGGCCTTAGGCAGGAAGTACGAGGAATTTCTGCTGAATGGGACTTTTGCCCAGGCCTTTTAAAAACATTTCCCCTACCCTGGTTTCCTGATTACCCTGTGCTGGCCCTTCTGCAGACTGCACTTTGACCTCCCAGGTCTAGAGCACCTGCCAGGGACTCCCTGCCTTTCCCATGTTCTCTGGATAATCCAAGTCTACGGTGGCCTAGCAATACCCCTGTGACACAGCCTCTTCTGTCTACACACAGGGTTAGGCAAATTATTTACTACAATATTTCAGAACCCAATCTTCCTTTGAGTTTTTGCTTCCTTCCCCCAGAAGCCACCCTGTGCTATACTGACAGAGTAAGCCTCCCAGTTTCCACGTTCAGTCCTCCAGCTCAGGAATCTTGAGTAGCTCCCTAAATGCTCATCAAATACAAATTCCTCTGAACAACTTTAGAAACTCATAATGCTGTTCCTTCCCTCTTATTCAATTTCATTACACGTGATATGGCAATAAGCAAACTTTTCATTATTCTAGACCAGAGAAACAGCAAAGACAGGGAAGAGCAAGCAGGTCTAATAGATGTAGAGAGGATGAGAGCAATTTAGTACTTGTCATTATGTACAAAAAACAAACAGCACTTTAATAGGATTCTAGCTCATTCAAACAATCTGTCAGCTCCTTACAAACCTACCATGAAGTTCAGGCTTAGCACGTGCTACCAACATGTAAATGGCCAATACAACTTTATCTGATAAATTTCTATAAGCAAGAGGAGTAATAATGGCAACAGTAAGGTAATACTCAAATGCATCAAGACTGGCACGATTTAGGCACTGAAAATTTATTGAAAAAAATGGATGAATTTTGCTTTTAATATGAAGTTAAAACTCCTCCTTGAAAAATGGTTGTGTATGGATTGTTAAAGTGAATTGTACTCTTTTTGTAAGATAGCCATTGCTAGAGCCAAAGTATTAAAAACAATAATACAAAAACAAAAGCTTCCCCAAAGTATTTCCTGAATGTAGGCACATAATAGTATTTTACAAGGGTGACACTGTATAAGTCAACAAGATTTAGATTCACCCCTAAACATAGGTAATTTCACAGCAATTAGAACCCTGCCATTTACCTTAGACACTTGAAAATATGGTAACCACTTCTAAAATTATAAGTAAAATAAGGTCTATCTGATTAGCCATCACTGTTTTTCCTACCCAAGGCATTAAGTTAGATCAGACTGTAGTTCAACTTCATAGGAGTTATCTGTCCTGTATGTGCATCATACTAATTCCCCTTGAGCAAGAATTTGTACACGGGTCATAGTGATTGCTACAGAACTTCAAAACAGGACAAACGTACTACACTTGATGTTATGTTAGTTGGAGCAAAGAGTTCCCTCAGGTAATCCTGTGGTGAGTGATGGCCAGCAGCTATGGAAGCCCATAACAGCTACAACTGAGAGAGAGGAATTTTTCTTTTTGGTAGAGCTATGATTTCAAAAGGGTAGAGCAAACTCCCATTGCTTTTTTTCTCTCTGTCCCCTCTCCACGTGGGTCAGGATGTAGGCCCAATCATGAAGGTATGAAATACAGAGCAACAGAGTAAGATAATCAGAACTTCAAGTTTCTGGCAAGAGGACTGAAAAGGGGAGTCTAGGGAACCAGGAAGTAGTAAGGAGATCACGGAGAGAGAGGAGCTCAGGAAAGCAACCTCATAAAGTTGTTTATGAACCCAAGGATCACTCCCAAATCACTAATGCTTGGACCTGATCCTACTTAGCATACAAAAAACCTTCAGAACTAAACGTTCCAATCCACTAGGTCCCATACTGGGTGGCAGAAACCTGAGATAGATCCAAAGAGAACTGCAGTCCTTGAAAACTGAACTGACATTGGAACCATTGCCCACAAAAGGTGGACTGGTAATTGCATCCTGAACCTAACTAGGTTGATAGCCTGTTAAAATAAAAAGACTGCCATTCTGCATAGAAGTTAAACAAGACCAGAATCTCATGACATTCAAAATGTCCAGGCTACAATCCAAAATTACTTGGCAAAGTGCCACAAAAATTTCAAAGAAAAACAATTAACAGATGCCAAGGCTGAGATGACATCAGTGTTGGAATTATTGGACAAAGACCTTAAAGCAGCTATTATAAAAATGCTCAAACAAGCACTCAAAAATAATCTTGCAACAAATGTTAAAACAGAAAATAGAAGATCCAAAAAAAGAGCCAAATAGAAATTTTTGAACAGTAACCAAATTTTAAAAACATACAGAATGAACTCAACATCAGAATGGAGAAGACAGAGGAAAGAGTCAATGAACTTGCAGATAGATCAGTAAAAATTATCTACTCTGAATAACAGAGAAAACAGAAAAAAAAATGAACAGAGCTCAGGGACCTATGGGACAATAAGAAATATCTTAACATTTATGTTATCAGAGCCCCAGAAAGAGAGGACACTCTGCAAACAGTGCTGAAGCATAATGTGTAGGAAAAAACTTGAAGACACAATGGCTGAAAACTTCCCAAATTTGGTGACATAAACCTACAGGTTCAAGAAGTTGAGCAAACCAAGAAAGGACAGACCCCAAAATATCGACACCCAGACACATCATAATTGAACACTTAGAATCAAAATCTTGCAGGCTTTATTATAGATGTCAACAAGCTCATTCTAATATTTACATGGAAAGGCAAAGGAACTAGAATAGATAGAAACAGTTTTGAAAAAAGCATAATAAAATTAGAGGAATCAATCACACTACCTGTTTTTAAGATTTACCATAAAGCTAAAGTAATCAAGATAACGTGGTATCATAGAAGGAAAAGAAACAGAACAGAGAAGCAAAAAGAGTCCAGAAATAGATCCACACAAACATGGCCAACAGATTTTTGACACTAGTGTAGAAACAATTCAATGGAGATAGTCTTTTTAACAAATGGTGTGGAGCAACTGAACGTCTATATCCAAAAAAAATGAACCTTCACCTAAACACACATTTCCTACAAAAATTAACTCAAAATGATCACAGATCTAAATGTAAACTGCGAAACTATAAAAATTTTAGAAGAAAACAAGAAAAAATCTACATTTCCTTCAGTTTAGTGATGGGTTCTTAGACGTGAGAAACATGATACATATGAGAAAAAACTGACAAACTGGATTTTATCAAAATGAAAAACTTTCGCTTTGCCAAAGACATGGTTATGGGAATGAAAAGAGAAGCTACAGATTGGGAGAAAATATTTGCAAATCATGTATCTGACAAAGATCTTGTGTCCAGAATATATAAAGAACAGCTAAAACTTAACTATAAGAAAACAATCCAAATTAAAAGTAGGCAAAAGACATGAATAGATGTTTCATAAAATAGGATAGTAAAAATGGTAAATAAGCACATGAAAAAATGTTCAACATCATTAGCCATTGGGAAAATGCAAATTAAAACTATGGTATCTCAATACCACAACACACCTGTCAGAATAACTAAATTAAAAAATACTGCCAATAGGAAGTGCTGGTAAAGAGAGAGAGCAATGGGAACTCTTTTACGATGCTTGTGGGAATGCAAAATGACACAGCCACTCTGGAAATCATTTTGGCAGTTGCTTATAAAATTAAATGTACATTTCCCATATGATCCAGCAATTCCATTCCTGGGTATCTACTCTAGAGAAATAAAAATGTATGTTCACACAGAAACTTATATGTGAATGTTTCAACAATCCGATACATAATTGCTAAAAAGTGGAAACAACCCAAATATCTCTAAAATAGTGTGTGAACAGGCAAACTGTAGTAAATCTATACAAAAGAACACTACTTACCCATAAAAAGAAATGAACTTTTGATACACACAATAACTTGGATGAATCTTAAAAGCATTATGCCGAAAGAAGCCAGTCTCGTTTATATGACATTCTCAAAAAGACAAAACGATAGAGAAAGATCAGATCAGTGGTTGCCAGGGGTTATGGCTGGGTAGAAGGGTGAAAATAAAGGGATAGTGGGAGAGAGTTTTTTTGGGTGATGGAACTGTTCTGTGTCTATATTATGAGAGTGATTATACTGTATGACAGTTTAAAAGAGCATTAAAAAAATAGTATTAAAGAGTTAAAAACTACTAAACAAACGAACATATGTAGTGTTTAGGTGTTTCTACCTTAACTGCCAAACACTGGGATTTCATGATAGTAGACCCAAAACAATATTGTTCATCTTTTCTACTGATGAATATACATTTTTCATTTTACAATTTCACTTAAATTGAAGTTACATTACATACAGAATAGGGTCGCCAGATTTACCAAATAAAAGTAAAGGAACCCAACTAAATTTCAATCCAAATGTATCCCAAATATTGAATGGGAAATACTTGTACTAAAAAAAAATTGTTTATCTGAAATTCAATTTAACTGAGTATCCTATTTTATCTTGCAATCTCAATACAGAAAAATGTACAGATCCTAAATCTATAAAATTGAATTTTCCTAAATGTTTATATCCATAAAACTAACACCCCAATTAAGACACAGAACATTTCCATTACCCCAGGTTCCCATCTGTACCCTTCCAGTTAATCTTCACTCTGTCCATAGGCAACCACTGTTTTCCTTTGATTAATTTTGTCTGTTGCTAAACTTCGTATAAATGGAATTGTACAGCACTCTTTCGTGTCTGGCTTCTTTCACAACATAATATTTTTTTTTTTTTTTAAGATTTTATTTTATTTTTTTTTCCTTTTTCTCCCCAAAGCCCCCCGGCACACAGTTGTATACTCTTCGTTGTGGGTCCCTCTAGCTGTGGCATGTGGGACGCTGCCTCAGCGTGGTCTGATGAGCAGTGCCATGTCCGCGCCCAGGATTCGAAGCAACGAAACACTGGGCCGCCTGCAGCAGAGCGCGCGAACTCAACCACTCGGCCACGGGGCCAGCCCCACAACATAATATTTTTGAAATTCACTCATGTTGTTGTATGAGGCAATAGTTCATTCTCTTTTGTTGCTAAGTAATATTCCATTGTAAAATACACCACAATTTTTAAATCTATTCTCCTGTTGATGGACATACGGCTTGGTTCCAACTTGGGGAATGAATAAATGAATGAATATATAAAGTTATGAACATTCATGTACAATTTTTTTTGTATGTTTTTCTTTCTTTTGGGTAAATACCTAGGACTGGTTTTGCTAGTTCATGGGGTAGTTGTATGTTTAATTTGTAAGAAACTGCAAATTCTTTTCCAAAGTAGTGGTGCCAATTTTTATTCCTACAAATAACATGAGAGTTTCGGTTACTCCATATTCTCGCAACTTTTACTGTTGTCAGCCTTTAAAATTTTTGATTCTATTGGCTTTACTTTACTGTTTGTCTATTTTCTATTTCACAGATTTCTCCTCTTAGGTTCTGTATTTCCTTCCTTCTACTTAGTGTTTAATATGCTCTTCTTTTTCTAGCTTTCTAAGATGGAAACAGATCAATTTTAAAACTTTCTTTTCTAATAGATTTCTAAAGCTATAAATTTCTAAGCACTGCTTTATCTGCATCCCACAAATTTGTACATTTTATGTTTTTGTTTTTATTCAGTTAAAAATAAATGCATTCTTTTATTTCCAAATATTTGGGACTTTTCTAGACAATTTTTTGTTAGTGATTTTTAATTTAATTCCATTATGGTCAATGGCCAAGCATGTGGTCTACTTTGGTGAATGTTTCGTAAGTTCTTGATAGTAATGTCTATTCTACCTCTGTTGGGTGTAGTGATCTATCAATATCAATTTGACTCAAATGGTTGGTGGTGTTTTCAGTATTTTTACTGATGGTTTGTCCAGTTCTATCAGTTGTTAAAATCCACAACTTTGTGGATTTTTCTATATCTCTAGTTCTGCCAATTTTTGCCTCATGAATTTTGAAGCTGGTATTCAATGCTTGCACATTTAGGGTTGATGTCTTCTTGATGAACTTGCCCTTTTTTCTTTATGAAAAGTCCTTTATTTATTTATTTATTTTTTTTTTTTTTTCCTTTTTCTCCCCAAAGCCCCCCGATATATAGTTGTATATTCTTCGTTGTGGGTCCTTCTAGTTGTGGCATGTGGGACGCTGCCTCAGCGTGGTTTCATGAGCAGTGCCATGTCCGCGCCCAGGATTCGAACCAACGAAACATTGGGCCGCCTGCAGCAGAGCGTGCGAACTTAACCACTCGGCCACGGGGCCAGCCCCTGAAAAGTCCTTCTTTTTTATCTCCAGAATATTCCTTCTTTTGAAGTCTATTTTGTCTTAGATTAATATAGCCACGTGTTGTCTTATGCTTACCGTTTGTATAGTCTATTTTTTGCCCTATTCTTTTCCTTTCATCCTGTGTCTTTATATTTAAAGTTAAACTATTACAGACAACATATGTTGGGTCTTTTAAAAGTCTAGTAATTGGAGTATTTAGTTGGTTTACATTTAAGTAATTATTGGTTTGGTTGGATTTAGGTCTACCTTTTTGCTATTTGTTTTCTACTTGTCCTGTGTTTTTTGACCTACATTTCCTCCTTTCCTGCCTTCTTTTGTTAATCATATATCTTTCAGTACTCTATTTTAATTCCTCTAAATTTTTACTTCTGCCTTTTTTGACAGTGGTTGCCAAGGGATTACAATACCTATCCTTAATTTGTCAGTCTACTGACAGTATTCTACTACTTCAAATACAATGTAAGAACTCTGCAGCTGTATAATTCCCTTTAACCCCTGCAACTTGGGCTATTGCTGGCATATATTTTACATTTAAATATATGCCAGAATACCACGTAAAACTGTCAGTTGCCTTTTTTTTCCTAAAGATTTTGTTTTTTCCTTTTTCTCCCCAAAGCCACCCAGTACATAGTTGCATATTCTTGGTTGCGGGTCCTTCTAGTTGTGGCATGTGGGATGCTGCCTCAGCGTGGTTTCATGAGCAGTGCCATGTCCGCGCCCAGGACCCGAACCAACGAAACACTGGGCCGCCTGCAGCGGAACGCACGAACTTAACCACTCAGCCACAGGGCCAGCCCTGTCAGTTGCCTTTTAAAAACATGAAGAAAAAATTGAGTCTTTTAGATTCACAGTTACTATTTCATTCCTTCTATCTGATGTCATTTACCTTCAGCCTAAAAAACTTCCCTCAGCTTTCCTTGTAGTGCAGGTCTGCTGGTGACAAATCTGTTTTTATGAAGATTGCTTTACTTTGCCTTCATTATTGAAGGATATTTTTACTGGATATACAATTCTGGATTGATCAGATTTTGTTTTGCTTTTTCATTTCAGTTTAAAGATGTCTTTCCATTGTCTTCTGACCTACATTGTTTACGATGAGAAGCACTCAATATTTATAGCTCCCCTCTATGTTCTGGCTTCTCCATCACCGCTCTTGGGGGCTTTTTAAGGTTTTCTAACATCTTTGGTTTTCATCAGTTTTAACTATGATATGTGAGGTGTGGTTTTCTATGTATTTATTATGCTTGTGGTTCACCAAACTTATTGGATCTGTGTGTTGATAGTTTCACCAAATTTGGGAAAATTTTTTTTTTTTAAAGATTGGCACCTGAGCTAACATCTGTTGCCAATCTTCTTTTTTTTCCTTCTTCTTCTCCCCAAAGCCCCCAGTACATAGTTGTATCTCTTAGCTGTGAGTACCTCTGGTTGTGCTATGTGGGATACAACCTCAGCATGGCCTGAGGAGTGGTGCCATGTTGGCGCCGGGGATCTGAACTGGCAAAACCCTGGGCGACCAAAGCAGAGCACGTGAACCTAACCACTTGGCCATGGAGCTGGCCCCTACTCATATTTTGTTTCTGCCCTATTTTCTTTTTCTTCTGGGGATCCAATTCCATATATGCTAATTATTGTCCCACATGGCATTGGGGCTCTGTGCTTATTTTCTTCCCTTTGGTCTTTTTTTCTTTATTCCTCAGACAGGAAAATTTCTATTCATCTGTCATCTGTGCTCTGCTGTTAAGTCCAACCATTTTGATTTTTTGGTTTGTTTCCATTTCTCTGCTGAGAATACCCATCTACATTCATTTGTTCCAACCACCTTTCCTTTTCATCCTTGAACATAATTCTAATAGCTGCTTCAAAATCCTTGTCTGTTAATTCCAATTTCTGGGTTATGTTAGCATCTCTTTCTATTGTGTGGTGCTGGGTGTTTTTTCACCATAAGTCATATTTACCTGTTTCTTTGCATGCCTCATAATATTTTATTATATTCTAGTCATTGTTGACATGTTAAAGAGACCTATTTTGTTATCATGCCCTGAAAGTGTTAATAAGCTTTGTTCTAGAAGGCAGTTAAATTACTGGCTAATCATCTTGATTTTACATTAAAGATTTTGTCCTTAGTTTTATCAAAAATCCTTAGTCCTGGGCAGTCTTTACTACTAATCCATGGCCTTTCTAGGGATTTGATGGAAAGCCCAAGGTGCTTTTCAAGCCTTCTAACTTGTCAGAATTCAAACTCAAATCTCTTTCTTCTCTTGTAATACAGAGCGACAATCTCTGCTCAGCTGTCCTGCCTCAGCTCTGGCTTTCCGCCAGGAACACTGGAGTCTTCTGTGCACATGCACAGTTCAGGAGTTAGCCAAAGATTTAAGAGATTATATGCAGATTGGAAGGCTCCTCCCTCACTGCCACCTTCATTTCCAGGATTTCCTCCTTCATTTTACAGCTCCTCTAGCAGCCCCCAATTCCTCTAATACCTCAAGCCAGTAAGACTGCAACTTTCTCTTAGGTTCTAGCTATCCCTCACCAGACTGACTGGGAATGCCCTGAAGGGAAAAGCCATATAAGAATAGTCCTCAGCCTGCTTTTGGTCACCTCCCAGTGCCTTTAGACAGATATTTATTATGTTTTGTGCAGTTTATAATTGGGGGGGTTTGTACATTACACGCTATTCCACCATTACGAAACCAGAAGTTGTTCATTTCATAATTCTTAAATGTTTGGTTTAACCGTTAAGAGGAAAATAATACAGAACTGGTACTTAAATGTCTTTGCCTCTCTCCTCTTTTGTGTCCAATAGCTTGAAAATGGAACGTTTCATATATATTAAAATATCTTTTATCTCAAATGAAATAAGTCAGAACAATCTCTTGCCAACTGATACTCCCAGGAAGTAGGGAAGTATTTGCTTAACTTCCAACAAATATACTAAGCAAAGAGGTCAGATAAATTGATTAGGCCATGGAAATAATGAGTTAGACCAACTAAACTAGAACAGAGCAGAGCTATTTCTGTTATGAACTTAAAAAAAGGATAAAACTTCATGGTCATGAGGCTGGCCCCATGGCCGAGTGGTTAAGTTTGCACGCTTTGCTTCGGTGGCCCAGGGTTTCACTGGTTTGGACGTGGCACCGCTCATCGGGCCATGTTAAGGCGGCGTCCCACATGCCACAGCTAGAAGGACTGCAACTGAAAAATTGGCAACTATGTACTGCAGAGATATGAGGAGAGAAAGCAGAAAAAGAAAGATTGGCAACAGTTGTTAGCTCAGGTGTCAATCTTAAAAAAAGAAACAAAAAACACCTTTATGGTCATGAAATATAATAAATGGAGTGTTATTTACAACCAATGAGAAGAATGTGACTACTTGCATATACAGAGTGGCATATTAACTGAGTTAAGTGATATGACGAATGTTGACTAAAATTTTATTTTGTAGTCAGCAAGTTTTCCATTTGTCAGCTTGGATGTGAAAGCTGCTATTTAAAACCAAACAGCAACTGTACATGGCTGGCTGAGTATTTATAATTCAACAATTATATAACCTCCAAAATACAGCAGAATATGAACCACATAATTAGGATGTCAGCTAAACAAGACAAGGCAATTCAGAAGGATGTCATTTTGTGGCATGTACTCAGCTGAGCTTTCAGTAAGCAGGACTCATTCTTCCACCTCTGCTTAGACGCACTAATATTAACCGCTGTCAGGGCAACTCACAGCTGCAGTCAGGACAGCAGGCTTTTTAAGAAAGAAGAAAGTTCCACCTTGTATAGACTGGTTTCATAAGTAAAAATGGCTCTTAAATGACTCTGTTTATGAATGTCTATGTACAAGTTTTCCAGCTTGGTCAGCTCCAAGTGAGTACCATCCTGAAAAACTGCTAAAATATCAGCAACAACTGATGATATCATAGGGAAAGAACTCATTGCCACAGGAAACCAAGCATTGTTGAGTCAACATCTTTCTTCTTAGTCATTTGTTTTATACTTATTAGGTAAACCAAAAGATCTGTTCAATTTGTTATACAAATATGTGTACGTGCACATACGACTGAAATTAACATCCAACAGTTGAAAATGTCTATGTTCAGAGTCCATCAGTGCTTTGGGAATCTGAGCTATTTTCTGGTATGGAAAACAGACTTAGCATCTCCATCTCCAGTGGATGCATGCTGCCTCCTGTGATAATCAAGGAATGTAATGGTCCTCCCAAGTCCACAGTACACATTTGCTGCAAAGTGCCTGCTGCGATTTTTTGGTCCTCAGCTCCAACCCTGGCTAAGCCAACACAGAGTGTCTCCTCGGTAACTGCTATTTAAAAAAAAGAAAAAAAGATACTGCCGTTCAATTCAGCAAATACATTATCCTGCCCAACATTCAAGCCAACATTAGTACATTCAAAGAAGCCCCAAATATCTTAAATCTGCTTAGTCACTCATTATGGATCAATTATCTGTTGATTTATCTAAGGCTTTTCTAAACTATTTGTATGATCTGACATATAAAGTAGTACTTCCCAAATTTACCCTTTCAGAATTCCAAAGGCTTACCTTAGTTTAAGTTTTGAGGATTTGATAAACAATTACCTGTATCCAATCCATACTCTTTACGATTGCATAGCATTTGTCTTTAAATAGATTCTGAAGAAACAAAGTTTATTATATGCTTATATTCTTAATAAACTGCTTGAGATATGTTCACATTGACCATGATATACTGGAAAAACCATGGGGTTGTGAGATAAATACACAGATTTGAGTTTCTGCTTGGCTACCTAATTAGCTATGTGACAAACCAGTTTTTTCATTTTTTAAAATGGAATACTCTCTCTCTTCACTCATGGTTCGAAGGGCTATGATAATAGATATGAAAGTATTTAGTAAACTACAGAGCCCTTAACAAAAAATGCATATTTGACATTACTTATGCTTTTAAGTTCAAAATAACCAACATTAGTGAACTTTAGTATTACTCATTCTGGTGACCCTATCACGGTTTTATTGTTTAGTTGGGAAAGTTGTCCTGACTGAACAATAATCAAAATGGGGTAAATGATTTATACGAGGAGAAGCCGGCATGCAATGAACTCTGTTCAAAGTTACAGATATAGAACACCCTTAGAGATTATTTGTTTCATGACTTTAACAAGGCCTATTGAGAATAAAATAAGCTGTGGTCACTCAAGAGTCTCTCTCTCTCTCTTTTTTTTCCTGAGGAAGACTGGTCCTGAGTTAACATCTGTTGCAATCCTCCTCCTTTTGCCTGAGGAAGATTGTCACTGGGCTAACATCTGTGCCAGTCTTCCTCTATTTTTTGTATATGGGATGCCACCACAGCATGGCCTGACGAGGGGTATAGGTCTGCACCTGGGATCTGAACCCACAAACCCCAGGCCACCAAAGCAGACCATGCAAACTTAACTACTACGCCACCAGGCTGGCCCAAGAATCTCTTTATGTAAAATTTCTATCAAGAGATAAGTGCTCAAAGGCAGTCAGCAACTTATGACAATATAATGATTGGTTCATTAAGGAACTTTCAAAAAAGATTTGCTGACAATAAACATTTTATTACATAGTATGCACTGTGTCTAGATATTAAGTATATAAGGATAAATTCTCTTGTCTTTATCCTGAAGAAAATTATCTCTGGTCTCAGTGTGGAGAATGAGAAAAAGCAGAATCAATATATTTTTATTGGACAAATCTCACCATAAATGTGGGCTAAAATGGAAGTTCTGTATCTTACTAAAATATTTATACATTAACACATTTATATCAAATCTGATTTATAGTTAATTTGTGAAAAATCTTCACTTTCTATAATTTTATTAATTTTACTAGAAAGAACTCCATGGTTTTTCTTTCATTACAACTTTCAGGCTATGAGATTTAAGTTAAGCTTGGAAAAAAATGACAAAAAAAGTACAATTCAAAAACACTGACTCTGGCTTCAGTGGTGGTGGCATACGTGTGTGTGTCAGATGCTGTATCATATACACAGATCAATGCAGCAGGAGGGGAATATGAGAGTCCTTTAGGGTCTTGAGTACCTGGTTCTTCTCCTCGTATTCTCTGATTCTGAACAATCTCCAGAAGTTGCTGGGCTGCTTGGTTTACACTCATATACCGAGGAGGTTCATAGATCTTCCTTCCCCTGTAAGTATAAAACTAGATGCCATTGTTCTTAGCCATGAAATTACATAATACGTTTTAATGCAATTACTCCCCAGGTAAACTCAAGCATGACAGTCTACATTCTGTCTGAAGCTTTCACGTTACCCACTGTAAGTATGCCCTAAAGCATGGATACAGTGATTGCTGATCTTAGGTTTCTTAAGCTTTTTTCATTGTTCTACTTCAACTACCCTCTGATCTCACTGAAGTGTTGGCAGAAATAGAAGTGCAATAACTTAAAGCTAAATGTCTAAATCAAAGTCACTTTTATTCAAAGTGATACCTTAAGCAAAAATAATTCAAATAAGTAGCGATTTGTTCTATATCCTAGCTTCATGAGGTTCTATAGTGTTCTTTTTATTACCATGTTTAAACCACATATTCCTCTTTTCACTTCCTCCTCTAAGAAAAGTAAATTAAAGCAATAAATATCTGAAAATCTTAGAGGGTAAGACATGTTTACTTCTGTATGCCTCAAAAGCCTACCATGTTTGCCCAGTGATCATAATAAAAATCTCACTTTTGCAGGTATAAATCAGTTCATATAGATTATTTTCCTGACTTTCAAAATAATTCTCTAAGTCAGCACTGTCCAGTAGAAGTAAAATACAAGCCAAAAACATGATTTTAAATTTTCTAGTAGCCAAATTAATAAAAGTAAAAGAGACAAAATTAATTTTAATAATATATTTAAGCAAATATATCCAAAATATTATATTTCAACATTCACTGCTATGAAATTATTAAAGAGATTGTTTTGTACTGTTTTTAAAATTTGCTATGTATTTTATACTTATAGCACATCTTAATTCAAATGTTCAATTTTCACTGGAAATACTTGATCTGTATTTAGATTTCATAAAATTCATGATTGTAAAAGTGGATTTACATATTGAAGTTGTTCTAACTACACTTAAAAGTTTTCCAATAACTAAGTTTAGTATTAGTTTTAAGGAAATTAAAATTAAATACGAAATTCAGTTCCTCAGTTATAGCAGCCATATTTCAAGTGCTCATTAGTCGGATGTGGGTAGCTGCTACTGTATTGGACACTGCCTCGATAAGCAAAGAAGGACTATTAGACTCATTATACAGATGAGGAAAATAAGACTCAACAGTGGAAGTGACTTGCCCTAGAGCACATACCAGAGGCGCACTCAGGACCCAAACCCCCGTTCCTGACTCCCGACTCATTGATCCGCCCCACACATATTCACTGAGTGCCGACTGGGGGGCCAAACACTGTTCTCAGCGTTGAATCTATGAAATCTATTGCTCTTTCTACTCTATCACACTGCTTAGCATTTCCTAAGATTAAAAGTATTTTTTTTAACTGTTAACAAAAGCTGATGTTCAACAATCTTTAGAACTCATGTCATTTAAGCAGAATTTATTGTTCATGGAATTAAAATAGACGTAAGCATTGAGAATAAGAACTTACTTGATTAGATTTTCCAAAGACTGCTCCTTTACTTTGATGTCTGGAGGAAGCAAAAAATAGTTCTCTTTTAGTCTAATTAACTACTTTATCCCAAAGTCTTTGTGTAAACTTCAGTTGAATCACCTAAACTTTGGGGAAACATTCTTCTCAAGTCTCCAAAATGCTCATTTGAGAGTTTGTGACAGTCTTTCCTCGCTCTTGTTTCTAGCCACTCTTCTTATGGAAATACAGAGAAGAATGGAAGCTTGTGGTTGCTAAAGGTCATTAGTCAGAAAACAAACATGAGGCTGGCCCTGAGACCATCATGAAAGGATCTAATTTCTTCTTGGAAAAGAAGACACAGGAAAGAGTCAGATAAATATTGGTATGTATATTACCTAACAGCTAATCAAAATCTTTGCGTTCACTTCTGCTAGGTGGTAACCGCACAGACCCAACTGAAAAGTCTTACGTTCCTATTCCTACCTATAGTCCAGGCACTAGAATGTAAGTTTTAATGCATGTATCATAAACAGAAGAAAATTCTACCCACATTTTGAAAAGAGACTTTTGCTTTCTTTGGAATGGTAAGACATACTCTAATAACTATGAATAGACACTTTAATACCAAACATTCAATGCTTTTAACGGCTTCCCCTAGCACTGACTGCGAGGTACAGGGCTACTACAGGGGTCAAAATGCACATAATCTCTGTTCTCATGAAGCCTGATGATCCAAGCGTCACAAATATTTGATTCTTTACACTTTTTAATCACTGATCCTCAGCTGAACACTCTGGTAAAAGGTAAAAAGTAGAACTGCTCTCCATCCTCACAGGCACTCAGTACACAACAGCACGAGCAACAGCTGCTTCCTGTTCTACATACTGAAAACAAACAGTTCAGCCAAAGTTTGTTTTTGCAAAAATAAATACAGTGTAACTAAGGGGTCTTTTTGATAGACTTCTACAGCTTTCCTAAGGGATCGTGAAAGTTTTTCTATAAAGGATACCAAAGAGTTTGCTTGGAAAATATAACAAAGATTAATCCCTTATATGTGTTTCTAAATGTTCTTGGAACCCATGGTGAACGTATTTTTCAGATTCAAAATATTGATTATTATTTCCACTTGGAAGCCACATACAGGAAAAAATGCGTAACTGTTTTTGAAAATGTGGCCTGCAATACAACTAATAGTATAAGTCAACTTAGATTTCCTTTATATGATATTTGTAAGATTTTAAAAAATTCAATGAATTTATTAATTCATTCACCTTAAGCTTCTGAAATGTTTATATTAGTAAGGTTTTAAATGTACTATTTCTAATTTTCTAACTTTTTTAATGATATGCTCTACAGAATCTGTAAAATGAAGAGGGTTGGGAGAATTTTTCACAGGCAGATGCTTTTCAATCAAACATAAGGCTGCATTAGTGAATTAATCTCAAGCCAGACCAGTCTTAATACTTTTCCCTTGTCTTCACACAGGCTGTAATTATTCCTCTCTACTTCTACTTGCTAGAATGTAAACATATCCTATTCATCTTAGTACCAGCACCATAATGCAAAGTACCCAGTAGATATTCAATAAATGTCTACTGAACAAATTTTCCACATGGCTCTACTACTACCCAACCAACCAGCTTATCTTAAACTATCTACTTTAGTATTAATTAAGTAGAGTAAGTCCCAATTCCTTCATAAAGGCTTTGTTGACTTTCCCTCAAATGCCCTTTGTTCTCTGAAATATACAATTAATACTACATTTTATTAATCTCTAATTACATCATATATATCAGTCTTGTCTTTCCAAGTAAATTTAAAATTCTCTGTGGTTTCTTACCATGGTATATTCTCACTAATCCCTACACGGGTTGGACCATAGCAGGCATTCAATAAATACATACTAATTTAAATGATGAGAATTCCAGATGATTAAATGATGAGATCTATGGTTTGAGGATTTGGAATCGTGGTATCTTATACTTCACACCTTGTTCCTGCTTTTGTTAATGGAGCAAGGAAGATATATTGTTTAACCTTGTTTCTCTTTTCCCAGGAAAGCCAAGAAAAGAGGCAGCTCTTAGAGAGTTCAAGAGCCAAAGTTCTGGTTTGTCCTTCCTGCCTTTTCATACAATAGAACTTAATTGTGCTTTACAATTTCATGTCCACAGCATGTTAGTTCCAACTGGATTTCAAAATCCTGAGGGCAACACCCATATCTAATACTTCCTTAGTATTTCAAAACAACCTAACTCAACATTGGGCATACAGTAAATACTCAATAAATACCTGTAAACTTATTTTCTAATTGCCTTTCCAAAGCTTCCTAAAAGATAAATGCTACTTTTCCCCCATCCTCCCATTTTTAATGAATATAAGGAGAAGTTATCGGGTAGCCTGCCTCTTAAGTTTTCTCCCTGTTCTGTCTTAAAATCTCTCAGTTCTGTTGTAAGACAACTCTTCCACCCCATCCCTACCCCCACCCCACTCACTCACTCTAGTATCCGAGTTCCAATGAATCCCTATTTTTTATCCCTCAGTTGCATATACTTTTACTTATTTCTTTAACAAAAGTCCTTTTAACAGCCATCCTTCCCTCATCATTTTACTTTGACCTTTACATACTACTGGCCTTAACTGGATCTAAGTTTGGGATAAGATGATGGATATATCTAATTAAACAACAGAATTGGCTATATTACACAAAAAAACTAACGTTTTTGGCACATAGGAATCTTTTCTCATGTTCTGAATAGCTGTCCTTACTATAGAGGCCAAAATCATGGATTCATTCTCTGCCCTGATCCTCTGCTATGTGGCAGACATTTTACTGGATGGCTTCACACACGGTAATCACTAAAACAGTGCAATTCAATGTGTGATCTGAGGACTGATGCGAGTATGTGAGCATTTTGTTACCAGTAAATGATGAAGTAACTACAGGAGAATAAGTGTTTACAAACATTTATAGTAATTTGACATTGACACAAAAGATAAGAAATTAAAAAATAAATATATATACAAAAAATAACAAAACCTGGTCCTTTACTACATATAGTTTGAGAAGTACTACTCTAAACAACTTCATGAGGCAAGGAGGGATTATTCCTATTAGATAAAAATGAAGACAAAGGTAAAGAATGGTCACAATATTCTCTAGCTAGTAAGTAGTAGCACTCAGATTTTGTCTTCTGATTCCAAGTATAAGTATTATTTCAGTTATTGAAAATGCCACTTATCTCTGTTCATCAGTCACAGGATAAAGCATTGATACCAGTATTCTTATAACATAGATTGTTAGAATAGGAACTGATAGCGAAAGTGAATCGGTACAATTCCAGTGCCTCTCCTGGAAAATGCACTGCATGTCCTTCCGAAGCTCTATCGATATCATCTCTTAGTATACAGTGATGGCGCTCCCAGCCTCTTCCCACATTAGGTAGTAAAGAGGATCTGGGCAGCAAGATACAGTGACAAGAGCTGGGAATAACAGGCTATCTGCATTCTACCAATTCTGCCACCAGTGCCACTGGGTGACAGTGGGAATTTGATCCAATAACTCTGTGAACTTCAACTGTAAAACATGCTTCAATAAGATCTATTTCAGATCTGTAATTCTGATGGCATCAATATTGCAGGATTCAAAGAATATCTCTAGGAGATACACAATGATGCTTGGTAAGAATAAATGCTCAATACAAGTCTGTTGAATTGCAGTCAAATGGCAAGAACAGGGTCTTGATGGATAAAAGTGCAACATATGGGATGCTGGAGAGGATCTATTAGGGCATAAGAGGGGAGCAGCATGAACTAAGGCATGTATGCAGGAAGAGCCATGTGGTATTTGGAGCAGAAAATGCATGTCTCCTGAGAGTATGAGGAAGGGGGTAGACCGTCCTTTCTTACCTCTAGTTAGTTATCCACAGAATGGTTTCACCTTAACACAAAATATAAAATGAGACTAATATGACAACTCCATATTGTGACTGTAAGGAAACTCCAGAGCCCTTACCTAGTAAGCATAAGGTGTGCATGCCATTTTGTCTGTTCTTCTTCACTTTGTCAAAGAAGCTTTCTGGTCTCCAAGTGTCTGTCCAAAAAACAATAGAAACTGTCTCTCCAAACTTATACAACTAGAAAAAATAAAAACATTAATTAATGACGGAACAGTTCACTACTATTTCATAGATAACCACCAAAATAAAAAGCGAGAACCAGACTTGAGATGGGTTGGGGATCAAATTTGTCACAAAAAAGGTCATAAAACTTTCTCTTTGGTCCACAGCAGCTGGTGTCTTTCTGATGCCTTCAATAGGAAGCTTCTAGTATTTCTGCAGTCAGTACAGGAACATATACAACCAGTTCATGATTCAGCTATGTAGCTGCTAAAAATACTGAAATACAAAGAACCCAGAAGGAAGCCAAAAGACTTCTGAGTAGTCAGAGCAGGGTTCACAAGGTTAATTATTCTTCTCACTTTACAGATGAGACCACCAAAGCTCAGAAGATCAACTGACTTGCCTAAGGTCACAAAGCTAGTTACTAATGAAAAAGAAATTCAAAGTGCTCTGAGGAAGTGCTCCTTTCCACCACACCATCTCAGTAAATACACATGCTATACTCACTCCAGCCATTTCTCAAAACCTACTCCCTTACTTTACCCACTATTTGTTCCCTCACTATAGAGTTCAGTTATGAGGGCGGCCTTTTCCCAAACCTCCTCCTTTCCCCCCAGTTGGCCCACCCATCCCATTTGACCATCATACAACCAAGAAGCTTGCTTGCTTCCAGCTTGCTTCCAGGCTGGCTGCAAAGTTCACTTCTGTGAGTCCAATTCCAAACTTTATGCTGAGAAAATCTACTTTTGAATTCCGGCTCTGCAACATGTTAGTCGTGTGACATTACTCTTTCTAAGTCTCTCTCTCTAAAATGGCAATAGTGATAACATACTGTCCTTCCTACCTAGAGGGCTGTAAGGATCAAATAACATGTAAAAAGTTATTCAAACTGTGAAGCGATAGGCTAGCATTAGTTCTTATCTAGGCAGTATACAAAGGACATTTATTTTCAAAGACATAATATACAGTAAAACATAACACTGAAGTTGCTATGTAAAGACATAATTATTCAAGTTAAACACTGCTTGAAAGAATTTTTAATAGAGCTGGAAAGCAACAGATGCTGGAAATCACATCTAGTCCTCTGCCACAAATTAACTGTGTGATTGAAATAGCTTTGTGACTTCAGGAAATCATCTAACTTTCCTAAGCCTAAAGTTCTTCATTTGAAAAATGAAGAAACTGGTCTGGCGAAGGGATTATCATCCTAAGGCTTCCCAGATCAGTTTTCAGAAGCTGCTGCAACAAGTAAAAGGGGAGGCAGATAGGAAGGAAACAGAAGCTGGGCATTCAGTGTCCTCCATCCCTACATCCCTAGAGAAGCCCAACTTTTCTTGATTTTTATAGATTGAGGTCCTAAAAACTATAACCAATACTCCTAATGGTGACTTTGAATTTCCAAAGGGAGGTTCATCATGCTCCTTATATGGCCATGACCTCCAACTTACCTACCAATGGGCTCTATTCCCCAAGTCATTTGAAAACTGTCTATAAAGGTATTTCCAGGGCCAGCCTGGTGGCACAGCGGTTAAGTTCACACGTTCCGCTCTGGTGGCCCGGGGTTCGCTGGTTCGGATCCTGGGTGCGAACACGGCACCGCTTGGCAAGCCATGCTGTGGGCAGGCGTCCCACATATAAAGTAGAGGAAGATGGCCACGGATGTTAGCTCAGGGCCAGTCTTCCTCAGCAAAAAGAGGAGGATTGGCAGTAGATGTTAGCTCAGGGCTAATATTCCTAAAAAAAACCAGCATTTCCCCCATAGAATCCATGCGACCCAGTGGCAGTCGAATTCACAGATGAGTGTATAAAGACCCATGTAACTCCAAGAATCCAGAGTCATAAATCTTCCAGCCACATGTAACAAGGTTTCTCTGTGAAAAATACATTTAGAGGTCCAAGGTGGGATTCCTGGAATACACTCACCCAAGTTACAAGAAATTGACCTAGCCTTGTTACTGTTATTGTTCTATGAGAGGCAAATTTATCTACCAAATATTTATTATAAATCACCCACTATGTGCCAGGCATTATGCTACACACAGGTATAAAGTGAGAAGCAAAACAGAGCTCGGGCCCTCCTGGAGTATGCAGTCTCACTGACACCTCACAGAACAGGCGAAAGCCGGGGGTCACAGCCCTGGTTCTTAGTCACTGGGTGATAATAAACACATCAAGTGACTTTCCTGACTTTGAGGAGGAACTTCCCTGCAAACTGGGTATAATGACCATAAACCTAATAATGTGGTTCTTCAAGGATTAAATGACAAAGTGTGTAGAGTGCCTAGTGCCTTGCACATAGTAAAGCCTCAATAAATGTTAAGGATGTGATGATATAATAACAATGATGTTTATAATGATGATATGAAGATGTTCTAAAATGCTGTGTCCTGTCACAACCCAACTGCTTTCTTTACTGGAGTGAGCTCGAAAATACTACCAAATATTCTAAACTATGCTTATGATTTAATTCTAACAAGTTCAACTGTTTATATTCTAAAAAGCATTTTTGGCATCTCTGATCAGATTCTGAAATATTAGTATTACTCTATAAAAAACTTTAAGGGAAAACTATTAAAGAAAATCATATATGCAATCATATATAAATACTTTAAATGGGTCTTCAATATTTTAAGAATCATAGAAATATAGTCATGGAGGTAAATTCTTCATTTAAAAAGAAAGGGAAAGATCATTTAAAAGAGAATTGAGATGCTAGTCACATATAAACACTGTGTAAAAGCATCTGTGAATTTAATTTGGGGGATTAAAGAAAACCTCACATAAGCACTGCTTTCCAGGACCCTGATTTACAGACTGTCACCATTCACATGGTTGCGGTGTAAACTTCTTCAATGACTTCTGGAACATTATGCAAATGGTTTCACCATTTAGATGTCAGTACCTCAAAGAACAGAAGGACCAGTACTTTGTGTTTCACAATTGAAGGACTTACAGTAAACTATAAAAATACACTGCAGCAAAATCATACAGTGACGAGAACTGAGGTTGCAGCAGCCTAAGCGCTTACCGTCTTACAAATACAAGCCTTTGTGCTGTGATCATTTTTCCCCAAAACATTATTGATGCAAATCTAAATTTAACAACTACAAAAAGGGCTGTTTTCTAAAAATAGTAGGCAAATACAGGCCTATTTTTGTTTTGATCTAAAATAAGTTATAGAGAAAACAGTTTAACTTGATATTGGATCAAGTTTTGATCTATGGAAGACAAACAAAATCTCAACTTAAAACCACCCATTTAATTATATATAGGGCATTGTCTAATTGGAGTGAGAAGATGCACAAGAAAGACAAATATTAGGTAGTAAATGAAAAATGAGATATAGACTATATTATAAGAGTTCAGCACTTCTCCCACATAGAGAGCACCTGAAGGTAACTTCTGAAGAGAGAAGACATAAGCTGGACCTTGAAGGATGGAGAAGATTTAGACTGGGGAAGTTGAACATGGCGGAAGAATGAGACGGCATGAACAAAGTAAGAGAAGTAGGAAATCTTGGGCAATATTTAGGACGGCATTAAGCAATTATCTAGAAATAGATACCGCCTGACTTGCTTCTAACAAGTATCTCTAATTCTTGACATCTTACCATGTGCCAATTCCTATCAATTTCAGCTTTATAATTTACCCAGAAACTGACTATTCATTGTTTTTCCCACTACCTTAGTTTGAGCCCTCAACATCACCTGCCTGAATGACCTTATTAGTCTTCTAGCTCATTTCATTGCTACCAATATTTCTTTCCTTTCAAAAGCATAGATGCTTTGTAAATTACACTTTATAATTAGGCTTTAATGCTTCTGTTATTTTATAGTCAAAGAAAAATATTTTATGATTTTTAAGTTAAAAAATATCTTCTCTGCATATGGAAAAATTAGAAAATCTAACTTGCTAAGAACTCTATTAAGCCCCACATGTATCTCTGACACACGCATAGCCTAAATGGGAACAGTTAAATCTGTGAGGTAAAAGATAGCTGAGCCAAAAACCGCACCACAAAACCACATAATCAAGATACTAGTTTTCTCTTCTATACATAATGCCAGTCTTGGAGTTGTTGTTGTGTTTTTAATCCTCACATGCATTTTCCTTAATACTGATGTAACACTGATTTTTGCTGACACTAAGAAAGATTATGGATATGACCACACATTAGGTATATAAAATTGAATGACAATGTAGACAGAAGAGCTACAAGATTTATATTCTAACACACAAATGAGAGAACCCACATATGAATTAAATGAAAGAATTACAATTTAAGGCATATAATTTCAAAGACAAGATCCATCTTGGGGTGGGGGAGAATAAGTAAATAAACAATTTAAGTCAGCTAATATTTGTTGTACATTGATAATACGCATGGCAATGAAATAAAGTACCACAGAAGATGTGAAGATGAGTAAATCAAGGACTTTATAATATGGTTAACACATAAACATATACAAGTAACTGAACATTCTGCATAGGATGGGATTTACCAGGATTGAGTAGAAGAGTGGCACAATCAGATATACAATTTAAAAAGAAAACTATAAGGGCCAGCCTGGTGGCACAGTGGTTAAGTTCGCATGTTCTGCTTCAGCAGCCTGGGGTTCACCGGTTTGGATCCCGGGTGTGCACATGGCACTGCTTGGCACGCCATGCTGGGGCAGGCATCCCACACATAAAGTAGAGAAAGATGGGCATGGATGTTAGCTCAGGGCCAGTCTTCCTCAGGGAAAAGAGGAGAATTGGCAGCAGTTAGCTCAGGGCTAATCTTCCTCAAAAGGAAAAAAAAAAAATTTAATATGCCCATGATTTAGCATGTGGTCAAACACAATTCCAAAGTGACTAAAAGAATCAAGAACTTATCAGATGAGTTCTTCTAAGGCAGTGTAGAGCTCTGATATCCTTACTACCTAGTTTAAGTTTTCTTCGTACTATGTTGGGCTTTATCATTTCTACATTAGTCCCTAGACAACACTGAAACCAATTTAATGCTTCTGAAAATTAACAGTGAGAACTAGTACAAGGTCAACAACGCTGATTATTACAATGAGTGTTGTTTTATGAAAAAAGGAAGGAAATGAGTTGTTACTTTTTGAAAGTAATATGCATTTTTTTCAAAGTAGAAATGTATTATATAAACAGAGGAACATATGGCAATAGTCAAGGCTGCTTATGCAACAGCCAGAGAAAGTGGAAGCATTTCATAATGATGAGAAAATTATACAATCTTTTCCCTGAAGTCAGCCACAATTGATAACACAAAAATCATTGCTACTTGGTGTCATTGAATTGTCTCATTTATTGTCCTTCAAAATGTCTCTAAACCATTTTAGTCACCAAATTCTTACCAAAGAATGAATACATTCCACCACATAAATGATTAGCAATAAACGATAAATATCACATAAAGAAAGTGTTTTAGGATTTGTACTTTCTTCTTTTATTTGGCCTGTCTGAATCAGGAGAATGTATACACAGTAAGTGTTGAATAAAAAGACTGAAAGAAAATAGACCAGAATGGTAACTGTGGTTACCTCCAGGTGGTGGGATTATGAATCCTTTTATTTTTGTCTTTATACTTACTGTATTTTCCTAATTTTCTATGAGTATGTATGTCCTTTATTATCAAGCAAAAGAGTTATTTTTAAAAATGGGTCTTCTAAAGCAGAAGCAACGGTCAATGAAAGCAATTCTGATTCTATATGATTAATTTGCTAAACACTTAACTTGAAAAATTCAAGAAAAGAAGGAATTTGTTTCTAATGTTTTTTGTGTTTTGAGAAAAATCTCTGATTTTTCATTATCAGGAATGTCTAAATACAACCAACTTGCCTGGCCCTAAACAAAAAAATGGACTCTTCTTTGAGAAAAATCTTCAAAATACAAGTAATATTTAAGTGTTACAAATATCTGTTACTTAGGAATTTCAAATAACATGATTTTTACGTATATATTTTTATAACTACTGTTTTAATTCTGAAAACTCTTAACATTTACTGAATGAAAATTTGTGTATCTAATACATCTTGGTCAAGGTAACCTTTCCCTACAACTGAAAACAGGCCAGCTTTTTAGATTCCAAATCTAAAGCATATTAGAGCTTATCGAGTTTAGTATTCTTCATTTTTTCACTGCCAAATCTCTTTTCCAAATGAGTTCTTAAATAAAACATCAACAGAGTTAATAATGATTGGCCGTCTTGGGGATTTACTCTTTGTTGTTTGGCGTCAATTACTTCGTTATCTGCAGAATCTCTAAAGCATCTTCATAAAACACGGGGCAGTTTGAAAACCACTGCTCTTGTCTAACATTCCTCCTGTCCCTACTTCATCCGCTTGTAGTTAAGAAACCCAAGATCCAGAGAAGCGAGATGACTCCTTAGTTACTGCCTGAGCAAAAAGTAAAACCAAGACCTTTCAATTTGCAGTAAAACTTTAAACCTTTTCCACTATATTTTTCCTTTACCAATTCCACCAAATTTATAGTCAATTTTTACCCCACATATACATTAAGTCTTATGTTAACTAATCCCTAGAGAGCCAAGGTTTCTGTGGTATGTACATATGCATTCATTTGTGTGTGTGTTTCTGTAATACATTGCAGATTCCCCAAAGTGCTTCCGTGACTCTCTTCTTTAGCTGTACATTTCCCTCTGTCTTTCATCTTCTTGTTCATCTAGCAAACTTTGTGTAATTCATTTTTTAAAACACTTAATTGAGGTATAATTTATATAAATATTCACCCATTTCAAGTGTACATTCAATGATTTTTAGTAAATTTACCAAGTTGTGCAACCATCACCACATCCAGTTTTAGAAAATATTTATCACTCCAATCAGATCCCTTATGTCCATTTGGAGCTAATCCTTCTTCTTACCCCTAGCCCCAGCCAGGCACTAAGTATTTTCTGTCTCTATAGATTTGCTTTTACTGGACATTTCATACAAATGGAATCATAAAACATGTGTCTTCTGTGACTCACTTCTTTCACTTGATATACATATGCTTGGTGGCAGCCCTGTGGCGAATTGGTTAAGTTTGCACGCTCTGCTTTGGCGGCCCAGGGTTTCACTGGTTCGTATCCTGGGTGCGGACATGGCACTGCTCATCAGGCCATGCTGAGGCAGTGTCCCACATAGCAGAACTAGGACCTACAACTAGAATATACAACTATGTACTGGGGGGCTTTGGGGAGAAGAAGGAGGAAAAAAAGGAGATTGGCAACAGATGTTAGCTCAGGTGCCAATCTTTAAAAGAAATATATATATACACGTGCTAAATATTTATTTGAAGACTACCTATTCTTCACAAGACAAAAGATGAAAATTCAGGGCAGCATCCATGCCTTCAATGGTCTGGGAGAAAGATAAACCTAATCATACTTTTCTACATAATCAATTCTAGATTAATAATGGTCCTGAAAGCAGAGGAAGACTGACAGAGGGTTCGAACCTAGGACAGGAGGCAAGTGCTCTAGAAATGACAAGTTAATATAACCAACCAAAGTAGAAACCAACTGAGCAATGGGGAGAGAAGGGTCCAGCCCCATAGACAAGTCCTTGGGGGTAAGGACCACAGTAAGTGTGCTAGTGAAGATGGTGGGAAAGAATCTAGTAGCATATACAGTCTACTGCCTCTCCTAGGACGATCAGCAAGGCAGAAATGGCTCTTCACATCTCCCTAAATCTCAATTCTCTCAATAGACACTACACCTATAAGTCTACTTCTTTTGATCTTCTCTTACACTCCACCCCTCCATGCAGTCCAAGCTCCTGTCATATCTCCTCTAAGGACTAAAACAGCCTCCTAATTGATTTCCTGACTTCCCATCTTGCCTGGTAATAATTCAATCTCCACACACTAGCTAGAGATATCTTTTAAAAACATTTATCAGATCAAGTATTTGCACTGCTTAAACCCGTCTAAAGGCAGTCCATATCACTTAGAATAAAATCCAAACTCCTGACGTTGGATTAGGAGTCTAGTGAGCCGGCCCTACTCACCTATCTGACCTCAGATTACCCTTCCCCTTGCCTGATACTCTCCAAAAAGCCTGTCTTTGGTTCCTTTAACAAACCATGCTCATTTCCACTTTTAGGGTCTTTGTATGAACTGCTCCCTCTGACTGGAATATGCTAATCCCTTCTTGATTCATATCTAATCTTAAATGTTACCACCTTAGAGACCTCTCCTGACCACCCAACTAGAGTAGTGACTCTCTAACCTATCAGTCTACTTGAAGTTCTTATACTTACCACTACCTGAAATTTATTTTTTTACTTCTTATTGCCTCTCCCTCCTACTAGAATGCATACTCTTTGAGAACACAGACCTTTTTGGTCAGGTTATCACTGTATTCAAAGGCACTGAGTACACCAACAATAAGTAGGTAAACAGTATTTGTTGAATAAATGGATCACTATTCCTCTTAACAGTGTCTAACTTGGCAGCCTCTAATATACTTTTCATTTAACAAGGAAAATTTTCGTTAAAAGAATATCGGGTTTGTGGTAAGGAATTGTATTTTATAGCCTTTAAGAGAAGGCCTATCACTGGCTGTGTGTGTGTGTATGTGTGTGCAGAAGTGTTACTCTACGCAACTACTTACTTTCATTTTTATTGATAATCAAGAGTCTTCTCTCAGTTAATAAACTAAAAAGTTCATGAAAAAAATTCAATGGCTGATTCTGAATTCCCTATGCTGCTTTAGAATAAAACAAAAACAATAAAATAGCTGAAAAGGGGCTGATAAACAGACAGTTTAAAAAAATTTGCACCCATTTCTAGGTTGGGAATTTCATGCTACTACTCTTTAACCGAAGGTAAAGATGTTGGAAAGCATAAACTGTTCAAGTCTGTCACAGCACCCAAACAGCACTTCTGTTCAATAACTCAAAGGCTCTTTTTGAACTCACGGGAAAGCTCTTTGACAGAATGCCTGTCTAAAGTGGTGCCCATTCCCCTTTTTAAAAACTGATCAGGAGAGCATGACGAGGTAACTTGTTCTACATTTACATTTCGCAAGCATATTTCTTTTCCAATGCTGCTATGCTAAAAAAAAAGATAGTACTGTTCGTTAACTTTGTAAGAAATTTTTTATCTGTCTAGGTTGGTGGTTCTCCAAGTGTGGTACCTATACCAGAATCAGCATCACCTGAGAATGTTGGAAATGCAAATTCTCAGATCCCCACCCTAGAGCTACAGTATCAGAAAATCTAAGGGGAATGCCAGGCAATTTCTTTGACAAGCTCTCCAGGTGATTCTGATGAATACTAAAGTTTGAGAACCACTGGTATAGGTTATCATTTTTTCCATAAATGAGAATCCAAATAGTAAAAAAAAAAACACCAGCTATTATAAGGAAGCGGACTTTGCCAAACTTTTTGCATTGTGAAATATATCTATACACTTATTTTAAAATTTAAGCGTGCCATGCATACAATGATAATGTAAATAGCTATTTTAAATTATGCAGTCTAGGAAAATATATTAGAGAATATCTTATTTCATAGATTCTAAGATACACATTTTTTTTCCTGTTACAATATATCTGATATGAACGTGCCTTAAGAATCAATGAGGTCTTAAAACCACGGTTGGCCAGAAGCAATCATAGTTGTCATGGATTATATATGTGTGAACATCAGAACACAAATATCAAACTTGGAAAATGAATGCCAGCAGTTTGGAAGAAAATCTTGGAAACGGTTATGAAGCACTATTTTAACCCCTCAGAACCAAGAGTCTTGGATTAAAACAACTGACTTGACACATCAAAAACTGCAAAGCTGCCTTAAAAGCCTCGTATCAGTGACTTTTGGCCCTATTATAAATTATTTTAAGAAATGCTGCATCACAAGGCTCTTGATGCCACAGAAAACAATACTGAGTGAAAAACGTGGGCCTCAGCAATGCAGAATAAGCTATTTGGAAGAATGAAAAAAGGTTTCAGGAATATTTAACCAATTTAATTATGTTATATTTCCTTTTTTGTATGCACAAGTTGGATATAAGATTAAAATCTTTCTCTAGCTAAATATCAATAGCCTATTCCAACTAGTGGGAAAAAATCTAAGTTACAAGAAAACTTAGTATAAAAAAAATTTAGTATTATAAAACAGTACACAGTGATGTAGTATAAAATAATAATGTCTTATAATTCATGAAATATAATAAAATCTACTTGCAATTTGTAGAAAAACAAAAAATTTTTGCTAAGCACCATTTAAAAAAACATCCTGCATAGTATTACCTGTAAACCACAGCAGCCTACAGCATTCATTATGGAAGCATTGTGAATAACCCGATAAGGGATTCCCAGTTTTGTTGCTCTCAGAATAAGATCGCTGTGTGTTGTAGCCCTGTAGTAAGAAAAGATCAGGTTGGATTAAAGTAACCAACAATGACTTTGTAAGACAGTAAAGCTATAAGATTTCATGAGCTGAAGTCCATCAAAGGGTCAAGGGGATGGCTTTTCCTCAAATACTGCTGCACGCCTGCATAAGGCTTTCACCTGGGCTTTCCGGCAAGAAAAGTGTAAGTCTACACATGCCCTTCACAACACTGAACTGCACCTGTAATATTCTTAAAGCAGCCTTGGCAGCTACAGAAACAAAGAGAAGTTTTACTTGCTCTTTTCATCTTATTAATACCTGCAAAAGCCACCTGTGGAATACTGTATAAGCTCAGAGACCATGCTCTTGAATAGCAATTCTCAAACTTTTTGATCTTAGGGTCCCTTTAAAAAATTCTTGAGCCAGCCCTGATGGCCTAGTGGTTAAAGTTCTGTGCATTCTGCTTTGGTGGCCTGGGCTTGGTACCTGGGCACAGAACCACACCACTTGTATATCAGTAGCCATGCTGTGGCGGTGGCTCACAAAGAACCACCCTGAAGAACTTAGAACTATAAACAACTATGTTCTGGGGCTTTGAGGGGGGAAAGGGAAGAAAAAAGGAGGAAGATTGGCAACAGATATTAGCTTAGGGTGAATCTTCCCCTACCAAAAAGAAAAAACCTCTTAAAATTACTGCTCCTGAGTTCTAAATTATGGCACCACTAGACCCACTCCTTGATTTCTGCTCTATTTTGAAGGCTTTGTTTTTGTATTTTGAAATACAACAAGGCAGAATACACAGAACATTTTCATAGCCTGTCAATCTCTGTCTTTATGTTAGTGTTCTATCGGAAATAATCCTAGTTGGATTTTACATTAGTCTAGCAGTCATTTATAACTGTTTTCAGTCTGGTGACTGTGTATAATTAGTATGTGTATATATATGCATATTCTGCCTGTTGCCTTTCCTTTTTTGACATAAATCTAATTATTGTAATTAAACAGATTTGGGTAGAGAAAGAATATATGTAAATATAAACATGGATATTGTGAAATGTAAGCCCACATCAGTTTAGAACTGCATTATTAAAGGCCTTTTCCCCCCTTGATGAGAACTCCAGGCCCTACTGGGGAATGCAACATTAGCATGTTTGAGGAGCTACATACAAACAAGCAGAAGCTGACAACTGGTCAATGCATACCAAGTAGGAAGATCAAGGGCTTTCACCCCATGAGGCAGTCAGAAACAGATGAACAAATGCCCACCAGGGAAACCTGCTTTTAATCACACACATAAAATAAAAACTAATATGAAAAACAATCATTAATTTGATTTAGAGTAAGCTTTTAAAAAATAATATGAATGCCAGTTGTAAAAAATGTTTTTAATATCACCTTCAAAAGAATCTCACTACTTAACACTAAGATTAAAGAAAACTGAATTAGTTACTTGGTGAGTTATTTAAATAGATGAGCAGGAAAAAAAACCTGGTTTAAAATTATATGTCTCTTTGATACAAGTTCATTTAAAATGACCAGATGTGGTTGGTGTACTATGAAGATTTTATGACCTGGCAAAGTGATTTCATTTTGTGAAACTGCCATAAATGTGATTAAATAAGCTCCTCGGGTTTCTACTATGAAAAACTGTGATAAAATTGGTATTTTATTATCACGATTACCTAGATTATATTGCTTCATGGAAAAGAAAAAGATAATTTGAAACACGGGCTTATGCCCTTATACTGAACATTCCTTCCAGTTTGTAGCTCATGAAAATGCTTCATTATTGTGACTAGGAAAGTATGTGTGTGTAAAAACAAATGTATTACTATTTCTAGGCACGCGGTTCTATCCAAAATCACGTATACATACACACACACACACGATTTTGGATTGAGCCACGTGCCCATAAAACCTTACAAACTTTTCTTAATAACATAGTTGTTACTTGGAATTGCTCTGAAGGCAATTTCAAAAGAGGAGATTCAAGAATGTTTTGATCAATGGAGTCAAAAAAATAAAGTACATAATGGTGACCTATTTGAATGTATAAGACTTGGTATGTTTATTCAAAATTTTATTTTATAATAACATTAGTTTGCAGATATAGTACCACCACATTTGACAGAGGTATGGCTAATGATCTGAAAATTAACTATTTGCAATGAAATGGTTAAACTGATATTCTCATTATAAATTGGTAAAATCCTTTTGAAAAGTAAATTGACATTATATGCTTGAAAATGTCCATGTCCAAAACTTTTGAGTTTTTTGGTATTATAAACCTGTTTCGGAGAATCTACCATTAGAAAACAATCCAAAATGTGGGGATGAGTAAAGTGAGAGGAGGGAAAAGGATCATATACATTAATCTGTACACGGCAGCTTTATTTATATTGGAGAAAAAAATGGACTAATGATACTAATGCTGATGTTTATCCAATAGTCACTAGATGACAAGCACTCTTGGAATGCATTAATTACATGGAATAGAAGCAATCAAATGACCCAAGTTGGGCACACAGAAGACAGGTGAATAAAGGTACATTTTTGTATGTGTGTTTGTCATAAAGGAAAGGGCACACAACATAAGGATAAAAAATTATGTGTTCATTTATTACAAAATATCTGTAGTTCCAGAGTATATTAAAATACAGACTGGAATAAAAACAGAACCATCTTTAGAAAGAATCTGTTTAATGATGACCCTGTTCAACTGCTCCTTATGGGGATAAAAAACTTAAGACTCATCTCTCACATGACTGAGTCAGATCTACTGATGTAGTATTTTTTTTTAGTCATTTACATTCTTTATGTGATTAACTTCTATATTCCCTTCAATAACCTGGATAAAAAGGCAAAGATGAGAACTACATTAACTGACTGAACTGATTTCAATTGCCTTCTTCAAGCATCTAAGATTGCTGGAGATGGTGGTGATGGGTGCACGACAATATGAAAGTACTTAATGCCACTGCACCATACACTTAAAAATGGTTAAAATGGTACATTTTATGTTATATATAGTTCGCCACAATTTTAAAAATACTAGAAAAAAGAATGTGAGATTGACCGAACAATTTTCCCTTCTTTTTAAATTTTTTATTCAAGTGAGTAGAAAGAGGATTAAAATTAAAGAAAGGACATTTTTGGGGGTCATATATAAGGAAGAATTTCAGTGTCTTGTTGCCTTCTGTACTGCCTTACTGGTTTATCTCAATTAGTTCTCTCAAATTCTAATTCTTCAATGAAAATTTACACATTGCCTACCATCTTGTCTTCAACTACTATATCCCAACAGTGATTCAGTGTGAAAATGAAAAATAACTATAGTATAGTAAATATTACATAAATCTGAATACAAAGTTATACATGATTACTCACTGACATAGCGAAACTTAACTGTCTAGGAGTTAAAAAAAAAAAAGTACTTAGTCTTGAATAAAGTAAGGGAGAATTCATTAAGAGGTGGCACCTGAACTGGGTCTTCAAGAGTCTACCATTTTATTAAATAGAAAGTGGGAGGAACAGTCTGTTTTAAGGAAAGAGCATAAGCAAAGACATAGAGGACGAACATTGCAAACCACTTATGAAATGGCCTACGTGTACAACTTGGCTGTAGCGTAGTCAAAAAGATGAGTAGCCAAAGGAAAAAGCAGATAGACTATTAAAAGATTAAAGGCCATGAAAAGTCCCTGAAGGATTCTGAGAAGCATAAAGGCTCTTTCTTTGGGTCTCAGTCTTTTTCATTTACAGTGAATTCTCCCATCTACCTCCCAATCGCACCCCCAGGACCACCCCACAATCTCCACTTACTGAACCCCACACAGTCCCAGCCCAAGTACCAACTCCTCCATAAAGTCACAACTGATTAGCTCCAAACACCATGCCTTTAAATTTACACACACTTTTCTATCCTCATTTCCTACTCAATCTTTCAGCAGTTATCAAGGCTGACCACTCTTTCCTTTTTTTTTTTTTAAAGATTTTATTTTTTTCCTTTTTCTCCCCAAAGCCCCCCTGGTACATAGTTGTATTTTCTTCGTTGTGGGTCCTTCTAGTTGTGGCATGTGGGATGCTGCCTCAGCGTGGCTTGATGAGCAGTGTCATGTCCGCGCCCAGGATTCGAACCAACGAAACACTGGGCTGCCTGCAGCAGAGCGCGTGAACTTAACCACTCGGCCACGGGGCCAGCCCCCACTCTTTCCTTTTTGAAACATTCTCTTTTTTTGGCTTCTGTGACAACACACTTTCTTGGTTTTTCTCCTTCTCTGGCTCTTGATAGACCATGAAATGCCAAAGTTTCCTAGGGATTGATTCTAGGTCCTCTTCTCTTGTTCTTGTTCTTTCGTGAAGTAACTCCACCCATTCTTGTGGCTTTAAATATCATCTATATATTGATGACTTCAAAAGCCATAGATTCAGGATAACCCCTCCCTTGAGCTCCACTAGTAGATATCAAATTGCCTACATGACACCTCAAACTTATAATGTTTCCAGAATCAACACCAATTCTTGTTTCCCTCAGTCCTTTTTTTTTGGTGAGGAAGATTTGCCCTGAGCTAACATCTGTTGCCAATCTTCCTCTTTTTTTTGCTTGAGGAAAATTGTCGCTTAGCTAACGTCTGTGTCCATCTTCCTCTACTTTGTATGGGGGATGCCTCCACAGCATGGCTGAGGAGTGGAGTAGGTCCATGCCTGGGATCCAAACCTGAGAACCCAGGGCCACCTAAGCAGAGCACACAGAACTTGACCACTCGGCCATGGGGCCAGCCCCTCTCCCAGTCCTTTTTCCTACTGATTTTCATCATTTCAAGGAGAGGCACCATCAACTACTCAGTTACTAAAGACAGAATCCTGGAAGACTTCTTTCCTTTTTCTCATCTACTATATGCATCCTGGCATTCTTCTTTCTAAATATTTTTAAGTTTGTCTTTTTCTCTCTTCCACCAGAGCCACCCTGGTCTCCCTAAAGTCCATTCACCCAAGCATTTAGAGTGATCTTTTAAGAATGTCAATCAGGGGCCGGCCCTGTGGCTGAATGGTTGAGTTTGTGTGCTCCACTGCGGCAGCCCGGGGTTTCACTGGTTTGGATCCTAGACTCGGACATGGCACCACTCATCAGGCCACGCTGAGGTGGCGTTCCACATGCCACAACTAGAAGGACCCACAACTAAAAAAAATACACAACTATGTACCAGGGGGCTTTGGGGAAAAAAAGGGAAAATAAAAAATTTTTGAAAAAAAATGTAAGATTGTGACTCTTTCCAACTTAAAATCCTCCAAAGGTTTACCACTGCACTTTAAACAAAATCCCTCCTCCCTCCAAGGCCTTACCAGGCCTGGCTCCTGCCCACCTCTTTACCTCCTCCTCACGTCCCTCTGTCTCACTCACTACGCTCTTGCTGCTGGGGCCTTTCCATTCCTTGAATAGTCTTATGGTTCCCTCTGTTTAGAATGTTCTTCCTTCCTGCTATTCCTTTTAGTTTTCAGATACTTGCTTGAATATCACTTCCACAAAACGGGTTTGCCATATGACTCTGCATAAATAAGTCTATCCCTGTTAGTCCCTATTTTTTTTCCTTTAAGGCCTATCAAAATTTAAAATTTATTATTTTTTCTTCAATTGCTGTAGGCCTTCCCTACTAAACCATAAACCTGTTTTATCATCATCTAATATATATATCTCCAGCACGTAGGAGTGCCTGTCATGAGATATGTTCAAAAGGTACCGAATGGATAAATGTCAGTCTGAGATATGCCTGGTCTTCCTTTGTTGTGACCTCAGGCAAACTATTCAACAACACTTTCAATTAATATTTAATTGTTGTCCACTATATACTAGTTAGTACTATATACTAACTATTGTGAAGGAAAGGCAGGAGATAAAAATGTGAAGGACAGCCTGCAAATCTAAAGAGTAGATATACATATAAGAAATACATTGTGAGGTAATACATGAAAACTAATATGATATGTCAGCAGTTAGGAAGAGATATAACTTTGGGTAGGGGTAATTAGGGACTACAGCATAGAGAATGTGATGTTTGAGTTGGGCTTTGAAAGATGGGTAGGCTTCTGACAGTCAGAAATAGGGCAAAGGGCATTACAGATGAAGAAAATAGTTTGAACAAATGTGTGATGGTGAGAAAAGCATGATTGGGGAAGCGCAAACTGGTTGGCATGAGTGTGGGTTTCAGTACAAGAATGGCAGAACATCAGTAGGAGGGCAGGCTGGACGGTATTTTTCATGTCTAGCCAAAGATGGAACTAACCATGTTCTCATTTTGAGCCCAGGTAAGACTTCCAATGTGGTTTTACAAATTGGAATTCGACCACAGCCTAGGTAATGAATTAAGAGTCTATAACCAGACCAGGCAAAAGGCCACTATGTTAAGCCAGGGTGTACGATAATAAGAGTTTGGATTAGGTAGAATAGTGGTAGCCAGAGTGGAAAGGAAAGAAATGACATAAAAAACTGGGTAAAATAAGTCAACAGCAGTGCTTATCAAACTAACTGTGGACACAGGCCAGTATTTTTTTAAGTTCTAAATTGTCATGGAAAAATAGTTTTTCAAAATGCAATAAAAATTAACTATTAGAAAAATAAAATATAAAATAATACAAAATATAAGCTCCAAGTTTTTATTACTAGATTCACCAGAGATAAAATTACTTTTTAAAATTACTATAAAAGTTTCTAAACGCTTACTCTCAATTTCTGTAATCATCTCCTCCTCGACTAGAAAATTTGTGGGCTGGCACCAGTTCACAAACCTCACTTTGAGTACACTGGTTTACCAAACTTTGTCAGTGACTGGATGCCATGAAAGTCAAAAGTGACTCTGAGATTATTCGTCGAGGTGACCATTAGAATTGTGGTACCATCAAGTTGAGAAGCTTGGTGAGTTCAGAAGGCATATATAAAACACGGGATTTGGGCAGAAATCAGTGTGATAATGAGAAGACACTACAGGAGTTCCAAGACATTTTATATACAGGATTTTTCATTACCCTCATTTTATTTTACTATTTTTTGGCTAAAAAAGGAAGACAGGTACTGATAATTTGGAGGAAATCATACTTTTACAGAAAACAATGTCAGAGGCTAAAACAAACTATTTAAATATTTTAAAATGTATGATTATCCAATGTCGTTTGCAACCAAGTATAATAATGATACACAATCTCTGGCACCTCATACTGATACAAATTACTTTCTTTTTGACAGACACATGCACATATAACTCCATTCTTTTGAAAAATATCCTTGGTGGTGGGCTCATAGTGATTTAATTGTCCTTATGTTCCTTAAATCTGTGACATAAATCTTGGGTCACCAGCTGGAGACAAAGAATTCTTCTGTTTAGCTTGACATTAGAGATTGATGATGCTTGACTAGACAAGTAGAAACCCATCTTTTTATTAATGGGGAAGAACAGAGCTCCCAATGGATATAAGAAATTGAAATCTGAGGCTTGATAAATGATAAATTTGAGGCAAGTAAAGTGACAGCAGTATTGCTAAATATTAGATGATTAAAAAAGAAGAAAAAAAGCCTAGGACAAAGCAAGCAGAAGATGCTTGCAATTACCTGCAAACCAAATGGCAGGTACCACTCTTGATAATCCAACATACTTATTTTAATAATGATGTACTAGTTAAGTCATTTGATGCCCTAAGTGACCTTCTAAAAGAACAGCAGAAATGATACAAACTTTTAGAGTTGACACTTGATAACCAATGTAAGTGATACATATGATGACATCCTTACTAAGCAGATTTTCTTCATTAATGTAAAGATAATGAATGTTTAAAGTACGAAATTTTAGACAGAATCTAGGGAAACAGAGTCTCTTATCAGGACCTGGCAGGTAAAAGGTTTTAAATGTAATAGAATAATTCTTATTAAACAAAAGAGTAAATAAATCAAAATTCAAAATGTCTGCTTTGACTTACCCAAATGGATCACCAACCACAAGGAATGCGACATCACTGATATCAGCATCCTTTAAGATAGCATCTGCTTCTTGTTCCACTTCTTCTCTATCAGCAAGAATCAATTTTCTTCCATAAAACTCTTCCTATAGATTTAAGTCCAACATAAAATGAAACAGTAGGTGATCATTTCAAAACATACACACAAAACAACCTTTGTCTGGGGCTGGTGCAACTCTTGGCAACTATCCAAACACAGATCATTGAATACAATTCATCAATAAGCTAACACTCTATATCATGTTGCAATTAAACTCTGTCTTTGGGGCTATCTTAATATCCCAAGAGGAGGTAGACCTTCTAACATCTGAGGCTTTTTGCATTTTAAATTTACCTCTAAATTTGGGTCTAATAAACCAGGCAGAACATTGTAGGATGAAGAGAGAACAAGTATGCATGAGCCTTACTGCACAAACATAGTAATACAGAATACATTAAACAATAATTACAAACATACATGGTAGTTTAAGTTTCACTAAATTATCCATAGGAAAATCTAAGGGACCCTGGCTAAAATAAAAGGTAACGTCAATGAGAAATAATAGAAAATTAAGATTTAGTTGTTTACAGAACCAGCCAACATTCCTATATAATTGCAGGAAAGACTAATATAAAACTGTATTTCCTAGTTCCTGCTAAAAAAGACAAAGTTGCAGGGAAAAGAAAAGGATTCTAAATATATAGGAAGTCGCTATACAACTGCTTTGTGAATTAATCTCCTGAAGTTCAACTCTAGAGAACAAACCTAGGAGGCTGACCTTAACCGGAGCACGGCGTGTAAGAGTGAGTTAGTAGTGTGCCAGCGGCCACGTGGTAGTAGTTACAAGCTATTATACAAAATCATGAATCTCATAACTGATTTCCGACAAAGCAATATGTAATTCAAATACAGTACAAGTGGATGCACCGATAGACAATACTATTTCTTACATACTAAGTTTGTTTGAGTCATAAGGATTATATCACAAGTCAAATGACAATGGCATTTTTATAGACGAAAAATGTTCTCTTTATTTTCACTTTTACCATGTATTTTTTCTTAATCATTGTTTTTATATACCTTCCTTTAATTTTATGAATCCAGAAAACTTAATAGTTGCAGAACATTTATATTCACTTATATAAGAGAAACACATATGATTACTGAAAACCGAAGGAAATAATAGTTTTTTCCGGACTTTTCACATTTCTTAAAGATAAGCAAGACACATGCTACCAGCTTAATGCTAGCAATAATCCTAAATGATATTTGATAAGTGATTTAACGACAAGACAAAACCCCACTCTCTTCTCAAGACTTCTATCATGTATCACTCCATATTTATCACTTACCTTAAGAAACATTTTATTATAGAATTGAGACAACAGAATGTTTATAAAAAAAGCTCCTTTTAAGAGAAACAAACACACACAAACACCCCAATATAATCAAATAGCTGATCCTCCTGAAAAATGCTGTTTAAAAAGGGAAAAGAGAGCAAAACCAGTAAGAGACTGGCATTATATTATTTTAAATTTACCCACTCATTTAATTATTCATTCACTCACTCACTTGAGAAATATTTCTTGTGCACAGTCTCCATGCCAAGCTCTATGCTTGACGGTGGGAAACAGTGGTGAATGAGACATACATGGCCCCTGCCCTGTGGAGCATCACGTCTAGTGGGGAGTTAACCACTGCGTTATATGCGCTATAGGAGCATCAAACCTAGTCCGGATCAGGAGAGAAAAATAAAAAAAAAGTAGTACCATCTAACAAACGATTTTAAATTTACATTATATAGCATCCAATGATTGATTAGCCTTATACAATCTCAGCCCTAATCTCCATTCATGAAAATGAAGGTAAAACTCAAAATTCATTCTTGGCTTTAAGTTGGCAGATTTTGTATATAGGGGACGGGGTAAGAACTAAAAGTTAAAATTACCTTTGTGTATTTCTAGAAGGATACACAAGACATTAGTAATGATTGCCTTGATTTGCCTCCAGGAAGCGGAACTGGGACAGAAATCTCCAAGTGTATGCCTCTTAGTATCTTTTTAATTTCAAACAATTTAATGTATTACCTAGTCAAAAAGTAAGAGTAGAGGCTCAAAGAAGTATATGGAAACAAATGAGAGAACAAAATCTTTAAAAAAAACCAAACCTACTAACATTCAAAGAAGGAATGGAGAAATGTGCTTACAAAGTGGACTGAGAAAAATGGAAAAGTAGGAATAAAACCAAGAGAGAGTCATGCCTTGAAAGCCAATTTCAAGGAGGAGGCAAACTATGTCAAAAGAAATAAAACAGGTTAAGAATTCAAAACTTGGGCCGGCCTGGTGGCACAGAGGTTAAGTTCGCACATTCCGCTTCGATGGCCTGGGGTTCACTGGTTCGGATCCCAGGCGTGGACATGGCACCACTTGGCAACCCATGCTGTGGTAGGCATCCCACATATAAAATAGAAAAAGATGGGCAGGGATGTTAGCTCAGGGCCAGTCTTCCTCAGCGAAAAGAGGAGGATCGGCGGCAGATGTTAGCTCAGGGCTAATCTTCCTCAAAAAAAAAAAAACTCAAAACTGCCCTTTGGGCTTCTCGACTGCTAAATAATTGTTCAACAAAGAGAGAAATATTTCAGAGACAAGGAAGTCAGCCCACAGGAGTGTGAGACAGGAATGGAAGTGGGGAACAATAAGAGTATACTGCTTTTTCAAACAGCTTTGGAAAAAGAAGAGATAGAAAGAGAATAATAACTATGAGGATGAGGTTTAAAAGATAAGAGTTTTCAGAATGGATAGTATTTGAGTATAGTTTCAGGCTAAGGGGAGAATGATGTTAAAATAGATGGAACATAAAGAAAAAAGAACAACTGATGGGAGTAAGGTTTGAGAGGAAGGGAGAGAAAGAGGTTTGAAAAAAACCCACGTAGATGGAGTTAGTCTTGAACAGGAAGAGAATCTCATCTTACAAATCATTTTCTAAGACTGAAGGGAGGGCAGATTCAGATTCAGGGTGAGGACAAATAGGAAGTTAATAAAGGTCATAGAGGACGGCCTCCTTTTTTTCAGTGTGAAGTCCTTTACTGTCCTCTTCTGTCCCTCCACTCAATCCACAGCAGTTCGATAAGAGGACAAGGAAACAGAGCGAGACGCCATCCAGGTAAAGCAGGTTAGGAAGACAAAGGAAGGAAGAGATACACTGGGAGAAGATGAAAGTTATTTCAGTGATGCCCAAGAATAAATGCAGCAAATACTTGTGCTTTTTCTCCTCCATGCTTTTGATCAGTAAAGAATGCCCTTTCTCTCTCCCTTACTCAATCTTATCTATAATAACTCTTTTTCTTTCCCTTATCAAATCTTATCTATAATAACAAGACTTGTAATAATACACTTAAAATAGGCTTACTCTGTGGTCAGACACCATTCTAAGAATTTATGCATATGAATTCATATAATCTTTACCACAATCTATGAGATAGGTACTATTTTTATCCCTGTTTTACGTATAAGAAAAAGAGCATAGAAAAGCAAAGTGACTGCTCAAGGTCACAGAACCTCGGTTGATTCCAAACCTTGACATGTACTACAAATGGGGATACACAGGCAGAGATTAGTGATCTCCTGTGCTTTCTGCAGGGTAGCTGGAGCCCCAGGTCCCCTTTGGCCATGAGCAGCTTCCTCTAATTACCCTGCAGAGCTGTACAAACATTACCATTTTCTATTTGGACCATGATTCAAACAAAAGAAACAAAATGATTGGGATGTGTTATTTTAAAACATAGCTCAAATTCCATCTATTCCATAGTCTTCCCTGACCACCACAGACTGAAATGATCTTCTCTCTTACATGTATTCCATTACAATTAAAAACTAGTGATTATTTAACATTTGAGACAGCTTATACCACTTAGTTGGTGAAAGCAAGACTGTTGGCTCAAGTAAGATCATCTAAGTTCTTTCCAGTAACATAAGTTTAGCTTCTCCTTTCCGCTGCTGTCATGAATTGTTATTTAAATCTTCCATTATTATTTAGGTTTTCCTGGGTATATGTAGATGACTCACAAACGACTTGAGAGCAAAGATCATAGTGTATAACTCGTTGGACAATGCACACAGGTGCATTCTATCAAATATGCATATAAAATAATTTATCCAAGAAAGTGCCTAAAGAAATTCATCTTGTATATACCAAAACTAAAACTCTTTCCTGGATTCACTGTCTCCATTTTAATTAACCTCTAAACAATAGAGAACATACAAATACTACTACCTGTTTGGCAATTTGAAAATAATAGCTTTCCATGTAAGAACAGATAAATTTCAGATTTCTTCAGCAAAATCCATGTGTGCCTTTTACAAAATATTATACTGTGTGATTACTGATTAAAAAAGTGTTATGTTCACTATAGAAAAAAGAATTTTCCAATTTTTTTTTTCACAGTAATAATTATTTAGTTATGGAGACCAGATTGTACACCTAAGTGCGAGCACATCAAGAATTTTAAAAAATTAATTTGTTTAGGTCTGCCCCAGTGGTATAGTGGTTAAGTTTGCATGCTCCACTTTGGCAGCCCAGAGTTTGCTGGTTCAGATCCCATGTGCAGACCTACACACCACATATCAAGCCATGCTGTGGCAGGCATCCCACATATAAAGCAGAGGAAGATGGGCGTGGATGTTAGCTCAGGGCCAGTCTTCCTCAGCAAAAAGAGGAGGACTGGCAGCAGATTTTAGCTCAGGGCTAACCTTCCTCAACAACAAAAAAAATAATAACTTGTTTAAAAAAGAAAAAGGTAGAAATGAAAAGAAGAAAGGAAGTGGTTGAAGAGAAAGTGGCTCTGAGATTTTACCGGACAATATAAGGCATAAATTTATTTATTTATACCTTTATTCCAGAAATGATTCATTTAAGGTGGCTGATGTTGTACGGCAAGGTGCTCAGGGAAGAACATGAACTGAGGGCCTGGAGGTGGTCATGGACAACAGACCAATGGAATTTTGTGACAGGGAGGGATCTGGGATTGACCATTCTGGTTGAATCCCAACTTCTCTGTAGTTGTTCTCTGAAGTCATACTTTGTGACGCAATTATCTATCCATAAGAATAAAGAGACACAGTATGGTACAAAGGTCAAGGGTGGCTGATCTCAACTCAGGACAGCCTTGGCTCATATTGTGGCTCTATCACTTGCTATCTGTATGACCTTGGGCAAGTTCCTCTGTGCCTGTAAAATGTGAACAGTAATTATCGAGTAATAGTCCATGTAAAGCATTTAAAACATGGCATAGTAAGTTCTATTACTGCTCATTACCGTGGAGGAACAGATAGTCTAGCACCTTAACAAAGTACACACAATTTACCTGTGGGTGACGTTGGGCCCAGCCCCAGATCTTCTCTGTAAGTAAAACTCTACAAGTACGTTTTTGGGAAAAAATTAACACCAAAAATTACAGCAACCAAAATTAACATTTAGCTAGCCCTTAAATTTACAAAGCACATTCAAATATATCATCTTAATAAAACCCTTCATGACACTCCAATTGGTTATTATCTCCACATAACAAATGAAGAAACTGAGGTTTAGAGAAGTTTGGAAACATGTCTATTAACAACTACTATCTCTGAACACTTCTGTGCCAGGCTCTTTGAAAAGAACCTGTAAGGTAGGGATTTTTCTCCTCATTTTACACAGTAAGAAACTAAATTTAAAGGACTTGTCCAAAGTCATATGTTAATATGCAAAAGAGCAAAGACTTAAAAACCAGGTCCAAACTTTCCTCTATGCCATGCTCTGACACGTAATTCTATAAAACTGATGGGTTATTTGTCTATATTCTTTTAGAAGATTTTAAGTTCATTCTAGTTGTCCCTGACCACTAATTAGAGAGGAATCTTTCTATCATCTTGAGTTTCGATATTCTGTTTCCATCTTAATAAACTGGAGCCACATCAAAGCTGGCCATTAGACACAACTTTTATTTCAGTGCATGGCCGACTAAAGCAGCAATCCTTAACTTCTTCTTTAAGATTTTAAAGTAACTTTGAGACCTTCAGAACTCTCTGGGTTGCAAATCTGATAGGTCAGAAGATCTGAAATTCTCTAGGTCACCTTTTTGTGTGGGAGACTTAATAAACCAGACAATTCTAAAATCCTTTCCCTCCTCCTACAACATGCCCATCAATCTTTTCATCTTAACGTACATTCTACTTGGAGTGTGACAATGAACCTGAATTTGATCCCTCCTCTAAAATTTACTGAGCCCTTAATTTGACCCCTCCTCCACAATTTTAATGAGTCAGCTAAATGTATGATACACTAACAAATCCTATGGTTACTAAGTCCCAGATTCACTCAATATAAACAAGTGTACGGCTATAAGCCTTACTGGGAGATGTCTATTTAAAAGGTAAGATCTCTCTGCATATGATACAGACAGAAAGGCGATTAGCATTCCCTATGGAAACACTTCAAAGGGGGATGCTTTCAGCTTAGTTTCTTAATATATAACCAACTCATTAAGGCTGTGGGTCCCCACCTCATTAGCATTCAACTCAGAAAGGATTTCTTGGCTATCTTACAAAATAAGAGATTTTGATAACTATCCCCAGGAGTGTAAAATAACTTTCCTTTCCTATTGACCGGAGAAAGCCACAAAATTAGACTTGTAAAGTAAGACGAAGCACCCTTTCATTTTCCAAGTCACTTGGCTGATGTATGATTTCCATTCTTGTACTCCTCTGATCCTTAATGAGCAGGGGGTGTGTTTTAAACAAAGGGCTTAAACAAGTAGACCTGAAAATTCGGTTCAGCTTAGTGAAATGAAAATCAGCTGTTAGACAGCTTTCTTCCCAGAAGGCTGGAGAACCTTAAGCACCTACCAGGACTTCCTTCCCTACAGTCAGGATCGAGGTATAGGCTTCCAGATACACTCGTTTGCAGCGTCTTACAATTTCCAGGCCCTTGACTGTGATGTCCTTGGCATCTCCCAGGCCCAAGCCGATCAGGTAAAGCATTTCAAAATCCAGGGGAAGGGAGGCTGCAGGACGAAGTGAACAAGAAAACCAAATGTCAGCTACACCGAGGACGCCTAAAATCTAGTGAAGATGAAAACCCAAACAGCACGAGGAGGGATGGCACGTCACAAGATTCGAGAATCCTACTTCACGTTTCTCATTAAATAAGATTGGAAGAAGTATTTTTAAACAACCCTACCTGCGACCTCTCTTGTTAGCTAACAGCAGACAATTACCCGCTGAGAGAAACTTAGTTGGGCACCTTTCCCCCCCAAATTCTTAACCACCGCCTCTCTGCAGAAGCAGCTGCCGAATCGGCAGACTTGAGCCGAGCGAGGATCCACGCCGCCGACCTCACCTACGGTGCCGCAAAACGCCGGCGCCTTTACTGCACTTTACGACTAGCTGGAGGGGATGGGCAAGCCAGCTCCTGCGCGGGGGAGACCCGGTTCCGGCTCAACTTGTGGTACCCAGCAGGCTGCTAGGGTGGGGAGGCGAAAGGTCACTTGGCCCGGGGAAGTACGTCCAGTGCCCCTCGCGTGCCCTTTGGGGAAGGACGAGTCGGGCCCACGATGCCCTTAGCCAGTGGCTTAAACATCTCCATCCTGGGACTGGGTAAGTGCAGGAGCTCTTCACCCGGGAGGAGCCAGACACGAGGTTGGGCCGCGGAGCCCTCTGCCCTGCGCCTCTCTTCCTCCAGACACACGAGGGGGTGGCGGCTGGGAGGGACTTCTCTGCTTTGCCCCCGGGTTACCCAAGTGCACAGATTTCCATCCTCGCCTTTTCATTCAGTTGTAACCAGCTGCCTCCCCTGTGAGGTGTCAGTTTGGCAAAGCCGGCAATGATTGTGGTTTTGATTTCCCAGCGGGGCAGTGATTCCTCGGGTTTGTCTCCAAAACCTCATTTTGGAGTGCCCCAAGGGACGTAACTGGAATCTGCCTCCGTCATCTTCAGTGTCGGGAAGCCCAGACCCTTTTGTGCCTAGAGAAGTGACCTTTAAGGATGCTCAGGGATTTCAGACCTCGTCCCAGTTACTACCACAGGGGGAATTCTTGTAAAGTGGTTGGTTAGATGTAGTCCCAACGTCAAAATGGTTTGTTTTGACTGAAAATGCTGTTTGTAAGGTCGCTAATGACCTCAAACAAGTTAAAAAGACATTTTTCATTGCGTATCTTAGACAGTGTTGATTATTCAGAATGTTCCTGGTGCTTTTCCGACAGTGCCTCGTGTCTTTTTTGCCCAACTCAGCTTCCTTAAGCCTTGGCCTTAAGTTTTCTTCCCAGGTTCCGTCACTCTTTGCACTTCTTATTCTAAACACTGTTTATGATTGATTCTATCCACTCTCATCATATCCATTCCTCACACCATAAACAGAAATTAACTCAAAGTGGATCATAGATGTAAATGTGTTACCAGTACATTGGGTTCTTACTGTCCCCTAGGATGGAAATCAAGAGAGACAACAAATGAGAGTAGAAGAGTAAAAGTTTATTAGCTTGTGTGCAGGAGAGACACAAGGGAGCCAGTGCAGAAAGGAAAGGGGCATGTGACCAGCTCGTTAGGGAGCAGGGTTGTGGGGTTCTTATTAGGCAAAGGCTGGGGAGGAGTGCTTTGTCATGGCATGTAGATGTGGAGTTGTGCTTGTGCCTGCGTTGTCATATAACATGCTACTACATGTGATGCTTGTATCATTAGCATGCTAGCTCTCCACCCCTGGGTGTGATTTTTACTATGCTCATGGGGGGCTTGGGTCAACTTCAGGGGACTCCTGGGTGCTAGGGTGCATACATAAGTCCAGGAAAGTCCAGAAGCTGTGGAATGTGGATGTTGGTGGCCTCTAGCTGATTCTCCTAGCCTGCCACTTGGTTAGGGCCAATCTTGTTAGGGCCTTATCTTGTTAGGCCCAGAGACTTGCAGATGGCCTTGTCTCCTTAGGCTGGTTCCTGAGTCAAATGGAAATCCTAAAACAATAAAACTTCCAGAAGAAAACATAGGAGAAAGTATTTGTGACCTTCTTTAGGCAAAGATTTCTTTTTCTTAGGTGCAACACCAAAAGCATGATGCAGAAAAGAGAAAAATTAATAAATTGGACTTGTAGAGGAGGAAGAGAATTCCTCTACCCATTCTAGGTCCTTCTGGCTGGGCTACCAGTTAAATTGACATGAGACAGAATAACACGAGAAAATCAAACAAAGCTTTATAACGTGTATAGATGGGAGAAACCCAGGAAAATTGGGTAACTTTGTAGAATGGCCAAGCTGCCAGCTTAAATATCTTCAGAAAGACGAAGGAAGGTGTTGGGGCTAGTGGTTTGGAGCTTCAAAGGGGAGGAAGGCAATTCACATGGAAATGGAAAAGCGAGTGTTTGGTAGATGAGAATGGGCTTAGCAAGGACCCTCACAGTCTATCAATACCCAGAATTATCTATGGTGATGGCCTGTACTGGGGACAGGCCTTTTATTTTGAATTTCTTTTAGACAGTGGGGGAGGTCAAAGTTTCTTTCAGAGCCTTTGTTCTTAAAAATAAGGCGAGGAGTCAACCTGGTGGCATAGTGGTTAGATTCCCATGCTCTGCCTTGGCAGCCTGGAGTTCGCAGCTTCGAATCCCAGGTGCGGACCTAGACATGGCCAGCTCATCAAGCCATGCTGTGGTGGCATCCTACATACAAAATAGAGGAAGATTGGCACAGATGTTAGCTCAGGGCCAACCTTCCTCACAAAATTAAAAAATAATAAGGCAAAGAGAGACATTCTGAGGTGGCCAATTCTGGTCCCCCACAGACTTTAACAAAATAAAAATTTATGCCCTTCAGGAAGCACTGTGAAGTCACATGCTGAAAGAAAATATTTGCAAAACATATATCTGATAAAAGACTTGTAACAAGAATATATGAAGAACTCTTGAAACACAGTAATTTAAAAAACATGGGCAAAAAGTTTGAACAGACACATCCCCAAAGGAGATACATAAATGGCAAATAAGCATTTGAAAAGATGCCAAACATCATTAGACATTAGGGAAATAAAAACTGCAACGAGATACTACTACACACCTAAAATGGCCCAAATTAAAAACAAATACAAAACCTTGAATATTCAGTCTTATAATTTCAGTTATCTCTCAATATTTTGCTGACTCAAATTTCAACCTCCCGTTCAGACCTCCCCCTCAGCATCCTATATTTAACTTTCTGCTGGAAATCACCTAGATAACCCAGAGGCATATGAAATTCAATACATCTAAAACTGAATCCATCATTTTCCTTTTCAACTTGGCTTTTCCTTCCGTATTATCTTCTTGGTTTGGAAGGCATTGTCATCTATAGACTCATGCAAGCCAGTCACATGGAAGTCACCCCACATTTAACCTGACAATCTGCCTGTCTTTCTCAATAAAAACCATACGTACCATCATGGTCTTGGTTCAGGTCCTCATGTCACTCCTGCAGCTGGTCACCATGTCTTCCTCACATTCATCTTTCTCTCAGTGGCCAGGGAGTTCTAGCTAAGATACCATCTGAAAATGTCACTCCCCTTCTTAAAATCCTTTTGAGGCCAAGAGGAAGTCCAGCTCCTCCTCAACATATCCCACAAGATCATACCACAAGATCATCCATGACGTGACTACTGCCTACCTCTCTAGCCTCATCTCTCTCCACTCCATACCATGAGCTTTTTCTTAGGTGATACTGTTTGTTCTGTGCCCACAACATCCTGCTTTGTGCCTCTCTGCCTTTAGTTGGGCTTCCACCTCAGCCTGGAATACCTTCTCTCATTCTCTCCTGCCTAAATCACTGCTATTCATTCTTTAAGACTAAACTCAGGACGCCTTCCCAGAGATCCTTGGCCTAGGTTAGGTACCTCCTTTTTACTACAATAATACTCTATGCATATACTTATTGGTCAATTTAAATATTTTATAATTGTCCGTTTGTCTGTTTTCTTTACCAAACCATAGATTTCATGAAGTCAGGACTGTATTTTATTCATATCTTACTCATCCCTAAGGCTTAGCATGGTGTCTGGCACATAGTAGGTATTCAATAAATGTTTGTTAAATAGATCATTGTGTATCCACTATTAGCTGAGCAATTTCTTTGAGTTATGATGTATTTTTCTATCTTTATGAACTGCAAGGAGTGGTATGTTTTCAATGACTACCAAAAAGTCGTTGGTGGAATATCAAGCATAAACATTCCTTGCTCGTGATACTTTGGAAAGTCATTTATGCTGAAAGGCTTATGACACATATCACATGTACTTTATATGCACATTATAAAGTAGGTAAATTTTCCATTGTACTGGTCATTTTTTGTTTGCAGATTTTCTTAGTACTTTCAGGTAGATTCACAGTGAAAGGACAGTGCCAAAAAGAATAATCCAAAAGAAGGTGTACTTTATCTCCTTTCAGGAAATCTTTGTTGAAAATGAAGTTATTCTGGGTAAAGAAATAACATATTTTTAGATAGAAAAGTAGTTGCAGTTTTTCCTCTTCAAAATTCAGTCAAAGGAACTTATTTTCACTATAGAATTCTTAACAAGCAAACCTTTTTAGCTGCCTTCATTTCTCAATAGGAGTGTAAATTTTGGGGACTTTTCTTGAGGTTGATAAAGTAAAGATATTATGGCAATCTTTTTTCTTCCCCACCTCAACAGATATAAGCGCAAAGTCTTGCTTAGTATTTTTTTGCACAATTATTCTTCGTGATTTGGATGTTTCTCCCTTGCCGTTTAAAAGAGTTTTCAAATATGATTGCGTTTTCCCCAACAATGTGTTAACCATTGCAAATGTAGAGAAAAGTTGAGACAGTTTTACAGTAAGTGTTTACATATAGCCATCTCCTAGATTCTACAATATTAACATTTTGCTGTGTTTACCTTATCACATATTTAGCCATCCATCAGCCTTCAACTCATGTTATTTTTCTGATGCATTTCCAAGGGAGTTGCAGACATAAGTCTGCATATGATTGTATTTTCGTGAAAGATACACCTCTCATATGGGTAACAAATTAGCAAAACATACCTAAGCATATAGCTGATTAAATGATATCATTTCTTCACCAAATTTAGGGGGGGCTTTGAGAATTTTGCTTTAAAACAGTTTCAAATTAGTATTTAATCAACACTGTAGCATTATCTTATGATAATGAAAGCAGATAGAATACATATTTACACTGTCATAGCAAATTTGAAATCTCATATTTAGCAGCAGAAAGGGGGAATGGTTATAGAGATCCATGATTCTAGCACAAAACAAAAGGAAGAAGTGAAAGCCTTTTAAGTTGAAAGAATAACAAGGATAGATGAGGCTTGAAGTTTCCTGCTTTCTGTTCTGCTTTAATATGTAGGACAATACCAGATCATCCATGAGGGTGAACATTAATGCTTTTCCTGAAAGATCTTTCAGATGTCTTTATAACCTTTGTTAGTAACTCATTTTTAGTACCTTTACTGTCAGAAATTTTTCCTTAAATCTAATCTGAGAACTTCACGCAGTAAATGTAAGAGGTTAATAGCGATGACTTTTGCATTTTATTGTCATAAATGCATCATATAATAGTTTTATTTTAAAGTGATAACGTAATTGAGGCACTGCCTTACATTATGAGCAAATTGTAATTACCTTACATCTAAAAGAAATCATCCTTCAGTTTTCCTATTTGAGCTCGTTGTTTGTCTATTGAAAAAAGATATCAGGGCTACTGGGTAAACTCCATCTGACCTTATTGTGAATAGAGAATATTATTTTACTCTGCAGCTGGCCTTTTAACCTACATGTTCCAGACATTGTCTCTTTGTTAGAGGAAATCTTGATTAATATTTGTAGAGCTTAGAGACCCTAAGTTGATTGATAGTTATTTTCTAACAATTCACAAATAAGTTCTAACTAAAGATAGCATTGCTTTAGGAGAAGGAGTTATATTTACTAAGATTAAGACAAGGTTTGAAATTATTTTACTGTACATTATCTTAGGGAAAAAGGTCACTTTTTCTTTATTCAGTGACCTTATTTACTAATCTACACATTTTACACTATGTGATCATGCAATTGCGTAATAATAATTTTTTTAAAAACCCTCCATGAGTAGTGTTATTTTTTGTGAAAAATATGGGAATTTTTATTGTAGTCAGTACCCCTAGCTTAATAGATTGTAAGAAAGTCACTTAGAGCCCTATGTTTTTGTAAAGTAAGTAGCTCCCCAGGATGTTTCCGTGCGTGTGTGTGTGTGTGTGTGTATAATTTTTTTTTCTTTGTTTCTAACCCATTTTTATACTTGGCAATTAATTCCTACAAAGTCTTTTGCTAAAAAGATAGAATCAAAGATACATAATTTCATTCTTTCTATGCTTAAAAAACTGCATAGTGTCTTTTTAAGTTTTATTTAGGGAAACATATCTCACTTAGCCATATCTCAATTAGCCAAGATTTGGTGGGAGAAGGGAGGTGATTTCCTTTTCACTCAAAAGCCGAGGTTCTTTAAAGTGGCCTGCGAGGCTCTAGATTAGTCCCCACCCCCTCACCCCATCACTACACCTCTCCTCTACTTCTCTGACCTTAGTTTCTGCTTTTCTCCCCACCCCCACCTCCTACAGATATCTGTAAGGCTCTAGTCCCAATTCCTTGAAGTGTTTGCTCAAAATTCACCTCCTCAGTGAGGCCTAACCTGTGTAAGACTCTAACTCACACTTCCAATCACTTCACCTGCTCTTTCCCCCCATATCACTGTTCACCTTCTAACATAACTGTATAATTTACTTACTTATGTTTGGTGTCGATGTCCTCCTAGAATATGAGCGGCACAAGGGCAGCAATTTTTTTTGGTCCGTTTGCTTTATTAATGTGAAACAAACACCTAGAACAGTGTTTGGCACATATGCTCAATAGGTATATGTTGAATGAAGGAATGCATATCTACGTAAGATAAATTATATATCTTTTGTTTATAAAGGAGGAACTGTTCAGAGAGAATTTTGCATAATGGTTTAGAGCTCAGATGTTGGTGTCATTCAGACCTTGGTTTAAGTTCAGGTGTTTCCCCTCAGTAGTGCATTCCCTTTCTAAACCTGAGTTGTCTCCTCTGTGAATTAATAGTACCATCCCTCATAGGATTATTGTGAGGATAAATGAATGAATACATATAAAGGGCTTGGCTTAGTGAGACTTAATAAACATTGGCAGTTATAGATATAGACTTTGAAATTCATTTTATAGTTATGTACAGCATCCAACAGATTATAATGTGACAATCAACCTCATTCATCCCACCTAAATAGGTTCTTTCTTTTCCCCCTTCACAAAAGTTCTATGAAATCATTATATAGTCCATTAATTATGGACTGATCTTCTAGATATAATATTATTGATTCACAAAGGGTCATTTTAAGCAAACGTTATTATTATACTCTGAGGTATTCTTTCTGAGAAGAACTGTCTGTATTTCTATCATTCCGTCATTGAGTGTAGCACTGTAGACTCAGTTGGCACCAAGTAAATGTTGCCTGGCAATTTGTTAATGCTTAAAGTAGAGGATGGCTAATATATTAATGGACTTCGTTTCTCAGAACTTTAGTGAACAAAATCTACAAGTGAGCAGAGGAAATGTTCATTTGGGATCTAAAAATCAAATTAAATTTTTTAAAAACTTTTTTAGATGCCCAACAACAATAAAAAGAATAATTGTGGTACATTCATACGATACTATTCAGCAATGAAAAAGAATGAACTACTGCTAAGCAAAACAATATGGATGAATCTCACAGAAAGTTGAACAAAAGAGTGCCTTGGAGATGGGGTATAGGTTGTGTACAGCAAAGTTTGTGAAATCTTATGTGCACAATTTGATGAATTTTTACATAAGTGTACAACCATATACCCATCACTGAGATCAAGTTATGGAACATTTCCAGTTTCCCAGAAGTCTCCCTTTTGTCTAGTCTCAATAAATACCTTCTCCTCCCCAAGGTGACCATTATTTGACCTCTAGTACCATAAATTAGTTTGCCTGTTCTTACAAATGGAATCATGTAATATATACTCTTTCATGTTGGCTTCCTTGGCTCAACTCTGTTTCTGTGAGAGTCATCCATGTTGTTTTGTGTAGCAGTAGTTCATTGTTTTCCCTTGCTGCATAGTATTCTGTTGTATGATTGTATCACTTTATTTATCTTTTCTATTGTTGATGGAAATTTAAGTTGTTTCAGTTTGGGGCCAATATGAATGAATCTTCTGTGAACATCATTGTATCTGTCTTTTGTTGGATACAAGCAAACCCGTTTCTGTTGTTATCTATGCCCAGGAATTGGAATTGCTAGGATATAGGATATATGTGTCTTTACTTTAGTAGATAGTGCCAAACAGTTTTGCAAAGTTTGTACAATTTACATTCCTGCCAGTAATGGATGAGAATTCCAGTTCTTCCATATCCTTGCCAATACTTGGTATTGTGAGTCCTTTGAATTTTAGTGGATGTGTAGTGATAGCTCATTGTGGTTTTAATTTGCAGTTCCCTGATGATTAATGATGTTAATCACCTCATATGTAATTTATTTTTTCTTGAGTTATTCTTTAATTTTTTAATTCTTTATTCTTTAATATTAATAAAACAATATTACTTTTTGTATTGGATGAAAATGTTTTTAAAGTCAGTAGTAATTAAAAACATTTTTAAGTAAATTGATTTTTTTTAAAGATAACAAACACTAACATTTTGAACTTTAATTTTCTAATCTTTTTCCTCTACTTGTCCGGACAATATTTTTTTCCAGCTGTATTGAGATATAGTTGGCACATAACTTTGTGTAAGTTTAGGGTGTACAGTAAATTTATTTTTAAAGCAGAAGTATCTATTTCCCCCATCACAGTGTTTAAGTGCTGAATCTGTACTTTTAAGTGAGTAAACCTATTTGTAAATTAGGGTGCTTTCTTTAAATGAGCCTTAAGGTGTACGCACCAATGACTGTGTGTACCTAAAGAACATAGTTATGCCCGAGAGAATACCCATGGTTAGGATGCCCAATTATTCTGACTGTTCCCAGTCACTATGTGAATTTGGACCATGTTTGCTATCAGTAAAATAGATGCTTTTAGCTAGATGATTTCTAAGACATGCTGTAGCTTTCAGAAACTTTCTTCTGGGGAAGAAGTAGAATAGAATGGAAAGAATACTAGACTGGGAATCAACCTAGACTTTGCACCTGTGGGCCTTTGCTTTGTTTCTGGGGCTCGAAATCTCAGTAATAAGTATCTTTGTCTTCCTCCTTGTTCCCTACCTTCCTTCCTTTAACAGATTTTGATATGAAACAGTGAGCAATACAACAATTCCTTAAGCCTGGAAATTAATGTAACCAGAATATAAATTTTGTAAACACTCTCTGAGTTGTTATTAAATATACACTAATAAACTGTGTAGAACTTGAGCTATTCAGATTTAGTAATATCGTCACTTATGATACTTACAGACTGATTTTTTTTCACCATGATAAATCTAGAAACTTTTCAACCAAAATTAAAACCCTGACTATCTCAAGTTGCAGAATTTCCATAAACTTAATTTTCCTGGAGTGGATATGGTTTGCATTTTCTAAATCCTAGGCAGACTTAGGATATGATTCACCCTAACCTTATTTCCTTCCTTTTTACTTTATTTTATTTAGTTTTTTGTTTGTTTTACTGTAATATTTTCTGTTGTAACTTTGAGTAGCATCACTTCTTTTGAGCATTTTTGAAAACCTCACTATCTGAGCTCATCAGATTTTCTGAAAATAATGGCTTATGGGGGTCTCAACTCAAACAGAATCTTTTTTAATCATATCTTTGCTCCTGGCACTTGCAGAAGCTGTAAAAAGCTGTGATTAAGAGCCAGGGCAGTGGAGTCAGACTACAGGACTTGAATTCTGGCTCCTCTTACTAGCTATCATGACCTTAGGAGAGTTTCTGAATCTTCAGTTATGTTACATGTAAAAGGCAGATAATAAAGGTTGTTATCTTACCTCATAGAACTGTCATGTGGCTTAAATGAGATAATACTACATATAAATTGCTTTGAATGGTGTCTTGTACTTAATAATTGTTCAATAAATGTTAGCCGCCGTTTTAAATATTACTACCTTTATAGAGGTTTTTGAGGATTAAATGTGATAATATAAGTAAAATATATATCAGAAGGCCTGCAATGCGGTACAGTCATGCGCTGCATAACAACATTCTGGTCAGTGACAGAGAGCATATGCAGTGGTGGTCCCATAAGATTATGATGGAGCTGAAAAATTCCTACTGCCTAGTGATGTTGTAGCCGTCATAATGTTGCAGCACAATGCATTACTCACATTTGTGGTGATGCTAATGTAAACAAACGTACCACACTGCCAGTCGTATAAAAGTATAGTATATACACTTATGTACATTACATAATATTTGATAATGATAATAAATGACTATGTTACTGGTTTATGTATTTCCTATACTATCCTTTTTATTGTTATTTTAGAGTGTATGCTTTCTATTTATTTAAAAAAAATTTTACTGTAAAACAGTATGCTGTGTTATGCCAACAGCAGCTTTATACATTTCGTGTTCGTAGCATCTCTTGATTGCACTATTTTCTCTTGTGCTTGCTTTAATCTCATGTTGTTTTATTCATCATGGCCCCTAAGCATACAAAATCCACTGCTGATGTTGCCAGTAAGAGGCCATGTCAAGTGATTGACCTGGAAACAAAATTAAAAGTGATTGAGGACTACAAAGGTAGAAAAGCAGTTGTGGTTATTGGTTGCAGGTCAGTAATGTCCCAGTCCACCATAGCTGCAATCTTGAAGAACAAGAGCAAACTGACAGAAGCTGTTAAAGGATCTGCTTCATTGAAGGCAACACGACTAACAAAAATTTGAGAAGGGCCTGTATCAGACATGGAGAAACTTCTAATGACCTGGTTTGAAGACCAGAGACAGAAGCATATCTCTCTCAGCACCATGATGATCACCTCCAAAGCAAAAAGTTTCTTTGCCACGTGGAAAAAAAAGGCTGGACCTGACTATGATGTTGGATTTACTGCTGGGTCTGGGGGATTTAAACGATTCAGGAGTTGTTACTCATTACATAATGTGAAAATAAGCGGTGAATCTGTGAGTGCTGATGTGGGGGCAGCTGAACAATTTTTGGAAACTCTAGATAAGATGATTGTAGAGGAAAGTTAGTTGCCAGAGCAAATGTTGAATATGGGTGAAACCTGCCTATTGTGGAAATGGATGCTTGAAAGGACTTTCATCCATAAGGAGGCCAAGTCAATGCCGAATTTCAAGGCTGTTAAGGACAGGGTAACAGTCTTGCTTGGGAGCAACGTTGTAGGCTACAAATTGGAACCCTTTGTGATCTGGTGCAGTGAGAACCCCAGGACCTTCAAGCGTGTCAGTAAGCACACACTGCCAGTGTACTACAGGAGCAATAAGAAGTCATAGATGACCCAGCTCCTCTTCCAAGATGCCTTCCTGAATTGCTATGCCAGCAAAATGGAGAAGTACTGTTTGGAGAATAATATGCCTTTCAAGATGTTGCTTATTGTTGATAACGTTCCTGGGCATCCTCTTTTTATTGGTGATCTTCATCCCAATATCAAAGTGGTGTTTTTTCCCTCCAAACACTACCTCATTGATCCAACTAATGGATCAACGAGTGAAAGCAGCTTTTAAGGCCTACTACCTAAGGAGGACCTTTGCCCAGGCTATTGCTGCAACTAAGGAAGACACTGAGAAGACACTGGTGCAATTCTGGAAGGATTGCAACGTCTATGACTGCATCAAGAACATTGCTTGGGCTTGGGGTGATGTCACCAAGGAGGGTATGAATGGCGTTTGGAAGAAGACACTCAAGAGGTTCATCCATGACTTCAAAGGATTTGCAATGATGAGGAGGTTGCAAAAAGCAAGACTGGTTGAGATGGCAAACAACTTTACCTGGGTGTGGATGAAGATGACATTGAGGAGCTCCTAGAGGTGGTTCCTGAGGAATTGTCTAAGGAGGAGTTGTTGAAACTGCAACAGGAATGCATAGCTAAAGAAGCGGCAAGAGAAAAGGAAACTCCAGGAGAAGAAAAAGAAGAACCCCCAAGAAAATTCATAGTGAAGCATTTAGCAGAAGCTTTTGCAAACTTCAACAAGCTCCTTAAAAAGTTTGAAAACATAGACCCCTAACACCAAAAGATTTTCGTTAATAGACACAAATGTTCATGGTGCACTATCTGCCTACAAGCAAATGTGTGATGGAAAAAAACAAACGGAGCAAACCACCATGGACATATTTCTGAAAAGAGTGAGACCTCCTCAAGAAGAGCCTCAGGCCGGTGCTTCAGGAGGTATTCCAGAAGAAGCATTGTTATCATAGGAGACAATGGCTCCATGCATTATTGCCCCTGAGGACCTTCCAGTGGGACAAGATGTGAAGGAGGAAGACAGTGATATTGAGGATCCTTACCCTGTGTAGGCCTAGGCTAATGTGTGTGTTTGTGTCTTAGTTTTTAACTAGAAAGTTTAAAAAGTAAAAAAAAAGTTAAAAATTTTAAAAATAGAAAAAAGCTTTTAGAGTAAGGATATAAAGAAAGAAAATATTTTTGTATAGCTGTACAATGTGTTTGTGTTTTAAGCTGTGTTATTATGTTGTTACAAAAGAGTCAAAAAGTTTAAAAAATTAAAAAGTGATAAAGTTACAGTAAGCTAAGGTTAATTTATTGAAGAAAATTTTTTTTTATATATTTAGTGTAGCCTAAGTGTACAGTGTTTGTAAGTCTATGGTAGTGTACAGTAATGTTCAGTGCCTTCACATGTACTCGCCACTTGCTCACTGACTCACCCAGAGCAACTTCCAGTCCTACAGGCTCCATTCATCAATAAGAGCCCTATACAGGTGTACCGTTTTTTTGTCTTTTATACCATATTTTTACTGTACCTTTTAGATACACAATACCATTGTGTTACAGTTGCCTACAGTATTCAGTCCAGTAACATGCTGTACAGGTTTGTAGCCTAGGAGCAATAAGCTATACCATATAGTCTAGGTGTATAGTTGGCTGCACCACCTCTGTTTGTATAAATACACTCGATAATGTTCACACAATGACAAAATTGCCTAATGACACATTTCTCAGGATGTATCCCCATCCTTAAGCAGTGCATGATTGTACACAATTAACATTAGCTGATATTACTACCAAACAAAGATTTTTTCTGTTTTTACAGTTGGTTTTATATAATTTCCGTGTGTCTAAGTAAAATTGCACTGTAGGACCATTCTCTCTCATCCCTCCAAAAAAGTGAATTTGCAATTAGAATATTTGTACTCAGAAAACATACAGATTTCCAGATGAAAGCTCAAAGTTTTTAAAAATTATAATGTAGCTGAAATGTTATTTGTAATGAAAGAAAGCAAAAGTGGTATTAGTAACTTAAAAAATAAGGATTTAAACATTTTTTTTCTTAAATAATGATGGTGGCATGTTTTAGTTCCTAATAATTTTGTTCTGTGGCCAATTAAACTCCATCAGTAAGTTGTGGTGTTAGTGGCATCGTGGTGTGAGACCCTGGCATGAATCCTTTTCTTAAAGAAGCTGTAAGAATTCCTACATAGAAGTCACACCCAGAATTGTACTAATCATGATACTTGCATCACTCAACATTAGTTATTCACTTTTCCATTATCTGGGCTCCTGTCTGACCTCCCTGTGTTTAGAGTAATAGAATTTGGTAATAGAGTTCAGTAACTCCATAACAGAGTTTCTTGCTTATACCTGGTTCATCAGGGCCTGCATCTCTGCCTTGTTATTTCAAGAGATTGAACCATACAACTGCTTTCAGTCTTCTGACTGAAATTTCTTGCCCTCATCCCCTTCTCCCCATGAGTGAGCTCCCTTTTGCAAAGCTGGACCCCCACAAAGCTAAGTACTCACCTCTCTGAAACTGTCAGGGTCACTGAGCACTTTTGAACAGGTTGTGCACTGCACAGCTTCAGGAAGTGTCACTTACATAAACTACATGCAAGCTGCCCAACTGTGTATGGTGGCCCAGTGACCAGTTGTCTATTTCTTAAACTATTGTTAATCACCTGCTATGTTGCTGCTTGGATAAATACCCTGGATCTTGTGTCACTTGATTTTTTTGTCTGTTTTTGGTTAAAATTAATGATACATGCCATATCGTTACGTGCTGCAATAGCAGTTAAAGAGTGGTCTTCACTGGATAGCCTGTGCTGAGATTCTTGCCAGTGTTTGTGGTCGTCTTTATTTGATCTCGTCTGCTTTGTATCTTGCTTCTGATTAATTTGTCTCAAATTTTACAGCCACCCGTGGCTCAGGTTCTTGCTTCCCATCTGGAATTCTCATTCTCTACTTTATCTTAAAGGAGTCTTATCCTTTAAGTTCTAGTTTAGAAGCCCCTCATCTGTGGTGCCATCCCACCTCACCTAAGCTGCAATTTCTTTCCTTTATTCCTCTTTTGATTTCCTTTAATATTTTGTTACTATTGTATGTTATCTCTCTAGTTAGTTGGATTTTAATGGCAAGGGCAGTGTTTTATTTCTCTTTATATTCTCTGTGACACCTATATCAGTGCTTTGCTCATAATAGATGTTCAGTGAATATTTGTAGAATGTCTTGGTGAAAGTGCTGCCTAGCAAGAGCAGTCAAGTAAAGATAGGCTTAATGGAACTGAGAAGGGAGAGGCTAGAAATGGGAAAGTTATTTGATGTAAACTATTGTAGTGGTTTATGCATGAGGTGATAATCAGCCTTGAGTCTACTCAATAGCAAAGTAAGTTGCGATGTGTTGACTGTATAAATCAATGTGGGTGACCATGATCATAATTGAGCGGGGGAGGGGAGAGCAGGGACTGATTAAAACCTGGAGTTGATCCAAACTGGAACCTGTTTCTTACTTTTAGAAGTTCGTGTCAAATGTCAAGAAAATAAAGCTAAATTCAGATCTAAGTTGACAGTACTCTCTATACAGCTAAATAGTGTTTAAAACCACAAAGAAATGGATCCTAGAAAAGCTCTCATTTAGTCTTTCTGGGGCTGTCATAACATTTCATTATTATAAACATAAACACCATTTTATGGTGAAATTCAACAAAACTAGAATGATCTGTGGGATTTTTCTTGCCTCTTGTAACCAACTGGATGCAGGCATAAATAGGCATAGAAAAGTTGAGATTATTATTCATTTCTGCAAGTCATTTGAAATACTTTTACACCCCTCTCCCAAAAAGTCCCCTGAGCTAAACTTACTCATTTCTGGAGGATCACATTTTTGACAGATTCTTGTACATTTATGAATGTTCATCACATGCAGAAATTTATCTTAATTTTTTTCACAACTAATTTGAAGCCTGATAATACCTAATTGTCCTTAATTGTGCCTGGTTCAATACAACAAATATTGAGTGCCTGTCACGTGTAGGCTATGTGTTCTGTACTCTTAGGGACATAAGTTATTATCTGTACCCTCTAGAGATTATATTCAAGTGGGAAAACAGCATAAATAGCTGTGTTCCATAGAGATAACATAATACAGTGATGCATGCTGTAATAGAGGTACAAGCCGTACATCAGGAGAACAGAGGGAAAAAGAGGTTAATTAAACTGGATACTGCTCTAATAGCTTGGTCTAATTCTCTTCTTTTTATAATATCCAGGTGACACATGGAAGCTCTTTCTGGATGCTTGACCGGTCACCAGATAACCAGAGTTTATTTATGCAGTGGTCTGGGGAGAGTCTGGTGGGATGTTGTCCAGGGAGCCCAACTTGCTGCAGATGGGGACAGCATAGCAGATAGACTTCAGCCTTGCAAACATGTTAAGTAGATTTTCCAGGTTACCCAGAATACCAGTTTCTTAGCAATGTGGTAATACTAACCACATCTACCTGTTTCTGATATACAAAAATCTGGCTGTCGTTTTGTCAACTTTATTAATTTTGGGGAGAAGTGGGGAATGTATATTCCTAATTAAGACATTCCTTCTTTCACATACCAATTTGAAGGTTACTTGATGAGCATAAAATCCATAGGGGTAAGTGGGTATAATTACCTAGATTCTGGGAAGATGTAAGGAAATACCAATCTTCCACACAGCTTACAAGTTAATGGAATTCTTGTGAGCCCCATATCCGTAAGTTCCCTTTCTGCACCCTGTTTTCTGGGCTGACCTTTTCATAGTGATATATTCTTTCTGTGCATTAAAAGCACTTATTAAGCTACAGTCCAGTTGCTTTTCCTTACTGCCTGGAAAAGTTCAGCCTTATCTCCTTATGTGTGGATATGTTTGACCAGCTCTCAGGCCTCTGAGGCTCATCTCTTTATTGAAGTCTATATTTTATATTTTGATATTTATTATTAATATCTCATTCTTTTCTGATACTGCGGAATAACTGCAGTTTTACTAATCATGATATGAAAAGGTTCCAGCTATTACATGGACCCCATTGGAAGAAATTTGTTCAAGTTAGTTTGTGGGCTGGAACTACGGGGACATTAAAATAACACATGCTTCTCCATCTGTGATTTCCACTTTAGTTAGTCACACAGGGATGCATCTAGTTACCCCAAAACGGAGATTCTGGAGTCACCCTGAGTGCTTTCTCTTACCCCCAATTGCTCTCCATGTCTTTTCAGCTTTGTCTCCTAAAGAGCTCTTGAATCTTTCCAGTACTCCCCACTGCTCAAACTTTAATTCTATCTTTTGTCATTTCTCACCTCGCCTGTGGAGTAGCCTCCTGATTTGCCTCCTTATCTCGATTCTTACCCTAACCCGTCCTTTACACTGCAGTAGTGTTTTCTCTAAAAAGAAGTCAAGCTTTTCTGACCGTCACCATTTTGCACATGTTGTTCTCACTCCCTGGAGAACCCCCAGATCCATCCTCCAGGTAGACTTCTCTTCATTTCCACAAGTCACTTTATAGGCTTGGCTCCAAAAAACCTTTCTTACGCTCTCAAACATAAAGCAGTGACTTTTCTATCTTCCTATTCCTACACCTGGCAGTACAGACCCTCTTAGAGTAATTCTTTGTTTTCAGGTCTACCAGTGAAGGTAGAGGCAGTTGTTCTGATTTTTGTAACTGAAACAAGACTTGGCATATAAAATTTCTTTGTTGAAAGAAATAATGTTTCTTTATTAAATGAATGAAATAAATAGATACTTGGTATCCTGAGTTTGATTTCCTAATTTGCAAGCAACTTTGAAGGTCCGTCACATGAAGTAATTTGTAATTTCTAGAGGCCTAAATTTGATTCAGGTCACCCTGTGGGGTTGGCGTGCCCAGAAATGAGTTGCTCACCTTCTGAGGATTCTAGCCAGCCACGTAACACCATCATTTCAGAGTGGCTTTGTTTATTTGTTTGTTTTGGGTTTTTTTCATGAAAACTGCCAAAGTTCTATTGTAAAATTTTAGTTATAGGACTAATTCAATCAGTTTTTGTGGGCTATTTTTATAAAACTGTTTTGAGAGAAAAAATGAATAGTGATTACTTGTTTAAAGTACAAATACACCTCTGCAGTATGGCCATGCCTTCGCATGCTCAGCAGAAACAGAATCTTTTCTTATGTATCCATTGGAATAGTTAATTCCTGGCTTCCTCAGGAAAAGGAAACATGGCTTGGAAACACTTCTTATTCTTTGGGCCTGATATTTTGCATGATGTTTCTCTGTAGAGAATGTACATAAATTGTTGCTTGTTTTGTGTCATTTTCAAAGATTAGCAGGCTCAATAGGCTTTCCATTGTCAGTGAATTCCCTGTCCGTAGTTTCTCTCTGAATTGTAACTTAAGTTTCTCTTTGTAGTGGCTCCCCTACCATTGTTGTTGTTTTTCACTCAGAATACAGTATTCCGCATCTTGTTTGTTGAACGTGTATCCCTCTACCCCTTCTCCAAATCTCTTCTCCCCAATCACAGAGACCTAGCTTCATCTATTATCCTCTTCCATAATTTCAACTACTCCCTCCCTGATGGCTTTTTCCCTTCAGCATACAGTAAGGTGTACCCATCTTAAAAATAATCAGAGCAACCTTCCTCTAATTGTTGACCCCACTAGCTATTTCCCAATACTTTTCCTTCCTTTCACACACAAACGTTTTGAAAAAAGTCAGAGGTTGTCTCAAATTCCTCATCTCTGCTTTTGTCTTAATCCATTTTATCTGACTTTCCATCCCTACTACGATGAAACTATTCTTGCCATGGTCTCTAATGACCTGTGTTATCAAACCAGGGGACATTCTGCTACTGGAGCTCTGCAGCTTTTGACTCTGTTGATCAATCCTTCCTTGGTTTTTCTGATACCATTTCTCTTGAATTTATCTATCTTCTAATTCTGTCTACTTCTCAAATATTGGTGTTCTCAGGATTCCTTTCTTGGTGTTATTCTTTCCTTACTCGACAAACTCCTCCTTAATGATCTTATTCACTCTCATGTCTCCAAAATCACTTTTAAAGTTATGACTTTCTGTATTTTCTATACAAACATACCTATATTTTTACTTGCAATTTCTTTCCTGAGCTGCCATCCCATATATTCAACTATGCGTCTGCTATGCTGAGTTCTCTCACAGCATCTCAGTATGTGTAAAACTTGAACTCTACTCTTCCCACCATGATACTTTTCTTCCTGAATTCCCTTTAGTGAAGAGAAGCACCATCCAGACCACATCCTCATGCCTCGCCAAGTGTTTATGCCCTCAAACTCAGTATAATCTAATCCAGTTTTACTTTCTTAGTATCTCTTGATTTAATTCATTCTTTTTATCCTAATTCCAAGGCCTTACTCCAGAATTACTTCCTACTTCCTAAAACTGATTCCAATCTCATCTGATATTTAATCTGTTTGTAACAGTGTTCCAAAAATTTTTTTCTGAAATATATTTCTTACTGTTTTATTCCCCTGCTTGAAATCCTTCAGTGCTTCTCCACTACATTCAAGATAAAATCCAAACTTCTTGGCATAGTGTAGATAAGGCATTTTACGTTCTAGCCTCAGTGTTTCTATCTAACAGCAACTCTTACTTCTCCTATGTGCAGTCCAACTTTGTATCAGGTCCCAGGGAATTCTCCACTCTCCACCTTCTGTGCTACACTCTTTTCCCCTTCTTACACCTTCCTTTCGGCTGTTCCCTGCTCAACTCTCATACTTCAGTCCTGATGTCACTTCTTTGAAGCCTCTGCTTTTCTTTCTCGTCCACTCGTTTGGCATTGTCATACTTCCTATTTCATATTTTTCTTAATAGCACTGATTAATTCTACTGTAATGGGTTTGTCTGAGTCTCTCCTAGGCTGTAAACCCCCTGACAGTAGGAATTATGTTTGTCTTTGTATCCTGCCAACTAGGATGTACCCATGAAATAAACTTAATAAAAGTTTATGGGATAAAAATATGTCTGATATCTCATTTACTTCAGAAATAATCACTACTATCTACAATTACATTGCTTTCTAAAAAAATTTATATGATGCAAAATAGGTTTACTCTTTAAAAATGGTCACAGCTCATTTAAGTGACTCTGAAGCTGGGGAGATCCCAGCTGGGCCGAGGACATCAGATCTCATTGTGCTCACAGCCCTATGACCCTCCCCCGAAGCCCCTCAATAAAATGCTTTGATCCAAAAAAAAAAAAGGTCACAATTCATATATGAACCAAAGAACTTAGTGATAAGAGAAGGTAGCTCAGGAGTACATGTGGCAGTAAATATTGTAAAGCCTTTGCAATGCAATTCTGACACTAATTACCCAGAGTTAGGACAAACATGATAAGTTAAGGGCACAGTCTTCCACAAGACTGCCCTCATTTCAGACACAGCTGCAAGCTTGGGAATTCCCAGGGCTACTCTCACTTTGGACAAGCTGATTACAAATTTGGAAGTTTCTCATGACCCCCTCAGTTTGATTATTTACTAGAACAACTCACAGAACGCAGGAAAGCACTGTTCTTAGATTATAGTTTTGTTATAGCAAAAAAGACACAAATCAGAACCAGCCAAAACCAGAAACACACAGGGTGAAATCTGGGAGTGCCCCAAATGTGAAATTTATGTCCTTTCCCCATGGAGTTAGAACACACTGATATGAACATTGGTGTGTAGCAGTTCACAGAGTATCACTAACGAGGGAGGCTTATCTGAACTTCAGTGTCCAGGGTTTATATTGAGGTTTCATTATGTAGGCATGATTGACTGAATCATTGGCCATGAGGTTGCACTTAATCTCCATTTCTCCTTCCCTGGAGGTTGGGCTGATATCATGTGGCTCAAAATCCCAAACTTCTAATCACGTGATTGATCTTTCTGACGTGTCCAGCCCCCATCATGAGTCATCTCTTTAGGGTAAACTCTCTGGGACCCAACCATGAATAACAAAGACACTCCTGTCACTGGAGAAATTCCAAGGATTTAGAGGCTACCTCACAGGAATCAGGGACAACGGACAGCCACATTCTTTTACAACAGCCTTAGACCATCTAAAATAAAAGCAAGCCTGGCCACCAAAACTGAAACATGTGCAAAACCTAAATTATGTTGTTAGTTTTAATCATATCAAGAAACGGCCATGGTCCAAAGGAAATGAAAACAATATCAAGGAGATATTTGCACTCCTGTGTTCCTTGCAGCATCATTCATAGTAGCCAGGATTGGAAACAATCTAAGTGTCCATCAACAGATGAATGGATAAACAAAATGAGACATATGTGTACAATGGAATATTACTCAGCCATGAAAAATAAGGAAATCCTGCTATTTACAACAACATGGATGAAACTTGAGGGCATTATGCTAAGTGAAATAAACCAGACAAAGGTAAATACTTACATGTTACATCTTACATGATTACATGTTACATGATTACATCTACAAATTACATGTTACATCTTAAAGAAAGAAAGCATCAAACTCATTGGAACAGAGTAGAAAAGTTGTTGCCAGGGACTGGAGGGTGAGAGAAATAGGGAGAGGTTGGTAAAAGGATACAAACTTTCAGCTATAAAATGAATAAAGTCTGAAGATCTAATATATAGCATGGTGACTATAGTTGATAACACTATTGTATAATTAAAATTTGCTAAGAAAATAAATGTTTTCACCAAAAAAGGGGGGGGGAGGCAAGGAATTTGGAATTTATGTACACATTAAAAGTCTGAGTGATGCTTAAAAACTGAATTGACAGCAGAAATTTCCACTTGGTAAAGTCTGTTAAAGGCTGTCCATACAAGGAAAATTATCAGAATTAGGAAATACTTCTTAATTAGATTACAACAACTTTGTTTAGAGAATATGTTTCAGAAATTGTGCTAGTGTGGACAGTTAAGAGCATATAAATAGAATAAAACTTGAATGATCATTCTTATAAAGCTGATGGCCTGTGAAATCCTGTTGAGTCCTACATCAAACAAATAAGATTGAATAGACAAAATGATCTCTTCTTTAAAAATGTTGTTTCCTCTATTTGGTACTTCTTATTGATTTAATTTAAAATTCTGTTTACCATTTATAATAGATTTACATTTTGTTTGTAAAGAGTAATTAAGTCTTGATTAAGGTTTCTGCCTACACTTATAGGTACTTAAGTAGCCAAGAGGTATTAAATCTATTTTACCAATATTGATACTTTTTCTTCTTAAGAGATGTTAGCCTGAGTGAAGGATAACTCCTAGGAAGAAACTTAAAAATCTCCCTAGGACTTTAACCTCCAAAACTTTGAAAAATTATAAGTTAAGGAAAGAGGGTAAAAATGACACATAGCTTTTGGGTAGTGTGTATAAAAATTTCTTCTGATTAGAGGATCTCTGTTTCTATAGAATGGCAAAATACTCTGAATAACCCTCCTACTGAAAATGGCAATAGATGATGGATAAAATGTATAACTGAGCTGACAAGAAATTTTTCAAAATTCAGAGGCCAAAAGCAAAATGAAGACAGAAACTTAGAGAAAGTAGCACTTAGGCTGCCTTTGCCCTAGGAATTTGTTCAAAAGCGTTTGGACCCTGAGCTCCATTTGCACAATTCAGGCTCCTGAGTCCTGGAGACAAACTCTCCAGCCTACCAAAGTTGGGCGGTGAAATGAGCCACCTCTCCTGTAAAGCGATCTGAACTCAAAGGGCTGTACTCAGTGTAAGGGTGAACTAGAGGTAAACCTGTCCACAAAGCGAGACAAGGGATATTAGTAAAACCGAGCTTTCCCTTGGCCAGGGGCAGCGAGCCATAGACCTCAGGCCACATCTGCCTGCCGCCTGTTTTTGTACAGCCTGTGAGTGAAGAATGGTTTTTAGATTTGTAAATGATTGAAATCAAAAGAAGAACAATATTTTGTGACATGAAAATCATATATGAAATTCAAATTTCAGTGCCCATAAATAAAGCTTTATTGGCACACAGTTGTGTTCTTTTGTTTACATATTGTCTGTGGTGGCTTTCACACTGGGACGGCTAAGTTAAGTTGCTATAGAGACCATGCACAGCTTGCAAAGCCTGAAGTATTTACTATCTGGACCCTTACAGAAAAGTTTGCCAGCCCTTGGTTTGGGATTTATAACGGTTAGAAATCATTTGAATTTTCTTCCGGTGCAGCTCATATCTCTAACCCATGTGATACTACATACATAGTCCTTTTTTAAAATAATAGATTCAAAATAAATGATAGTACAGTGATTTAAAGGCAAAGAAATAGAACTTAAATTACTTCAATTCTGTCATTTTATGTGACCACTTTGAGTTTATAGTTGTGTTTGAAAATTAATGAAACAGTGTAAATTGTGATGTATAATATTTTACTGAACTTTTATATCTTTAAAATTGAAATATATTCTTATTCATTAACTGTTAATTTTTAAAACTAAAGAACAAATCAGAAAGTAATTTCTTATTAAAGGTACAAAAAAGCACTAACCCTAAAGAAAAAAGATTGATAAAATGAAACTTCATCAAAATTATAATCTGCTCATCAAAAGATGTTATTAAGTGAAAAGTCAAGCCACAGATTTAGAGAAAATATTCAAAATACATATATCTGACAAAAGACTTGTATCTGAATAAATAATTAAATCCTTCTTAGAGGGAAAACTACATTTCTCTTTTACTCTTACACTACTACCACACTATTTCTAACACCTGGGTGTGTGGGGTTTTTTTCCTACAGCAATTAATTCTCTGACTTCAGCTGAGTGTCAGTTCACTCAATTCACTTCAATTCTGACACTAACCTGAGTTAGCACAGACGCCACAGGTTAAGGGGTCATTCTCACAACACTTCCCCCAACTTCACACACAAATCACAAGTAGTAGGTCCCCAGCTATGATGTGTGTTTTTTTCCAAAACCAAGCAGTTCTCCAATTCTCAGCAGACACTGATTGGGTGTCCCACAAATTTAACTCAGTGCTGACACTATCTACTTGGAGATAGTGTCAAATCCCACGAGTTAAGGACTCAGTCCCGCAAGACTGCCCCCACTTCAGAGGCCAGTCACAAGTCCAGGTTGTTACTTGTGCTTTTGACCAACTGGCTCTGGGTCGAAGGTTCCCACCACCCCCTCTTTGGGTTCGGGTAACTTGCTAGAGCAGCTCATAGAACTTACTAGATTACTGGTTTATTATAAAAGGATATAACTCAGCAACAGCCAGATGGAAGAAACGTATAGCAAGATATGTGGAAAGGACCACAATGCTTCCAAGCTCTCTGGGCTTACCACTCTCCCACCATCTCCAGAAGCTCTCTGAATCCCCTCCTTTTGGGTTTATATGGAGGGTCCATTACATAGGCATGATTGATTAAATCACTGGGCATTGGTGATTGATCCAACCTTCCAGCCCTTCTCCCCTCTGCAGAGGTCTAGGGTGGGATTGAAAGTTCCAACCCTTTCATCATGGTTGCTTCCCCTAGCAACCAGCCCCCATCCTTAGGAGATTTCCAAAAGTCATCTCACTAACATAAACTCTGGTGTGGTTGAAAGAGGCTTGTGAATAACAAGACACTCCTTTCACCTTTATGGCTCTGGAGCTATTTCAGCAACCAATGACAAAAGGCCAGACATTATAACAAAAAAGATGTCTCTGTGGATCTTATACAGGAAACTATAAAGTTTTAGGAATTATGTGCCAGGAACAGTGGACAAAGACCAAATATACATTTCTTATTATAAAGCAGAATACCACACCAGGTTACCTACAACTTCTGTCTGACTTGGCTACAAATTGAGGATACCCACGCACCTCTTCCTTGGGTTCTATCATTTACTAGAACAACTCACAGAACTCAGAGAAACACATATGTTTGCCAGTTTTTTGTACAATAAAGGATGTGATAAAGGATAGCCAGATGAAAAGATATATAGGGCGAGGTCCGGAAGAGTCCCAAGCACAAGATCTATCCCTGTGGAATTGGGGTGGGCCACCCTCCCAGGACGTAGATGTGTTCACCAACTGGGAAGCTCCCTGAAGCTCGTACTATTGGGATTTTTATGGAGGCGTCATCACATAGGCATGGTTCAGTATTAACTCCATTTCCAGCCTCTCTCCCCTCTCTGAATTCCTTCCTTTTGGGTTTTTGTGGAGGCTCCATTACATGGGCATGATTAGTGATTACATTCACAGAGAATGGGAGGTGGGGCTGAAAGTTCCAAGCTTCTAATCATGGCTTCATCTTTGGTGACCAGCCCCTATCCAGGAGCCCACCAAGTCACCTCATTAGAACAAAAGATGTTCCTGTCACTGGGGAAATTCCAAGGGATTTAGGAGCTCTGTGTCAGATGCTCCTATCACTCAGGAAATTACCAAGTTCTTAGGAGCTCTGTGTCAGGAACTCGAGTTAAAGATTAAATATTAGAACAAAAGATCCTCCTAGCACCCCATTTGCAAGGGTTTTAGGAGCTCTGTGTCAGGAACCAGGACAAATATATATATATTTCACACTCAAAAATAAGAAGGCAACCCAATTTTAAAAAGTAAGTTGAATCACCCTTCACCAGAGAAGATTTATTAATGGTTAGTAAGCACAGGAAAAGATACTCAGCATAATTAGTCATTAGAGAAATGCAAATTAATATTAACATGAGACACCACTTTACACTTGTTAGAATGGCTAACATTTTAAAAATTAACACCATCAAATGTTGGTGAGGATGTAGAGCCCCTGAATTCTCATACATTGCTAATAGAGTGTAAAATGATAAAAGCACTTTGGAGACCTGTTTGGCAGTTAAACACGCATCTATCCTATGACCTAACCCATTTGATTTCTGTTATTTATCCAAGAGAAATGAATACATATGCCCACAAAAAGACTTGTATATGTTTTTGTAGCAGTTTTATGCATAATGGCCAGAAATTGGGAACAACCCAAATGCCCATCAAAAGGAGAATGGATTAAAAAAAACGCTGTGATAAAGTCTTACAATGGAATACTATACTATAAGCAATTCAAAATGAATTACTGGTTCACACAGCAAGACGGATGAATATCAGAAACATGCTGATCAAAAGAAGCCAGACAGAGGGAAAAATACTGCTTGATCCCATTTATATGAAATTTAAAAACAGGCAAAACTAGTCTCTGGGGTCTATCATAGGTGGTTGCTTTTGGGGGTGGCACTTGACTGGAAAAGTCCTCTAGGGAACTTTCTGGGGTGATATCTTAATTGGTTTTTGGTTACATGGATGTATACATTTGTCAAAGCCTATCTAATTTTACACTTAAGATCTGTGTATTTCACTATGTGTAAATATACTAAATACAACAAAAAAAATCACACACATCACTTACAATGAAAGCATTCCCAAAACTAACGCAAAGCAAATCTCTTGCTTAACGTTTTAGTTACTAATACTTCTGTATACCATTATACATAGTACATTATTTTTCAAAATGACATTTGATTTTAGGTTACATGATAGGATCTAAAATTGTTTCTTTTCCAAACAGAAAGCCACTTGTCTAAAAATAACCTGTCAATAACTCAATAATGTTCCCTCCAATATGCCTTCATCATTGAATTAAATGCCTATCTTTAAATGAGTAATAAAAAATAAAGAATACAGGAGATCAGCCTCAAGTCAAAATCAGGATCACAGGAGGAGTCTTGCTAAGAGCTTGCTACAAGTTAGATGTTTTTATTCATTATTCGGTTAACCTTTACCATAATCCGGGTAAATAGGTATAAGGTCCATTTTACAGATAAGTGTATTAAAGTTTAGGAAGGTTTAGTAATTTAATCAAAGACACGAAGCTGGTAAGTGGTGGAACCCAGATTTAAACTTAGTTCAGCTGACTCCAAAACTTAAGTTCTTTCCACAATACCCACTGTCTCAGAGATTAGTGAGGAAGGGAGGGAAAAGCAGCATCGTTAAGATTTACAGGCTGGAACACAATAAAGTCTGGTGGCTTGATCACGCCAGTGAGGCCTAAGCATCTTGACTTCGTGGCTGCCCCTTCAGATTTCCCTTCCACTGCCTGACCCAGGCCTCCAAGGGATCTCTGTAGCTCATCTGTTTCCTTTGGGTGCTATGAAAATCAAGTGCTGGCCCACTGTTCAGTAGTTCAGTTACAATTCTACCAACGTGAATCATCAATACTGAAAATAGAGAAGAGCCAAGGGGAAGATGAAGGTAGGTTAGTGTGATACATTCTTCAAAAGAACTGTGTCTCTATGTTGTGGTAAAGAATAGCAAAGGAGAAAAGCAGAGAAAGGGCAAAAGAGAAAGTAAACTCAAAGGCAATTGTCAGCATAATGAAACAGGTTTATTTTCCCAAAAAGTTTACCTTTTTTTAAAAAAAAACCTATATTCTAGTGAAAAGCAAAGGAAAGAGTTATGACAGTTACTGGCACTAAAGCAGAAAATTGATATTTGTGCGAGTCTTGAAAAGGCATTAAAGAAAATAATGGCTTATTGTTATTTTAGTATAAGTAATATCATCTGCTTAAAATTTTTGAATACTTGGGCTATTGTAAAATACATGAAAACTGCCTTAGCACCCTTTCTTGAATCCCTAACTGTCACAGTGAAGCCTGGTTCTCCCAGTTAAATCACTCTGGGTTTTAGTCCCAATTTGTCGCATCACTAACCTTAGACATTCTTTTGGAGTCTCAGTGTTTTCATCTACTAAATGAAAGAGTTAGACTAGATGTTTTAATAATCTGCCATATGCTAGGAATCATACTCAATGTTCTGAAATAAGTTTTCTCATTTAATTGGCACAGCAACCTTATGAAATATATGTAATATTGCCTATTATATCTTATTAATGAGGAAACTAAAATGCAGAGTGTTTAGGCCTGGGGTTGGAGCCTGACTGCATTTGATTCCAAAACTTTAAACTGCTATGTTATCCTGCCTATCTCTGGGTCCTTCAACTTTAATATGCTGACATCTAAATCCTTGTTGATCTCAACAAACCGATGTTGAGTTAGATGTGAGTCCTTGAAAGGCAGAAGACTTGATTAGTGTCATTTTTTAATCTCCATGCCAAGCACATTTTAGGCCTGGTTGAATTCGAGCCAAAGGAATGAAACAAATTAATAATCTTAAGGGGAAGGATTATATTTTATTTTTCCACTCTGCTGGCCACTATCCCCTCTTTCCACCATAGTTAGCATGCTATTTTGCACATGATACACATTCAGTAATTTTTGACTCACTACAGCTAGAAAAGATTCAAAAGTGATCAGTTCTGCTTGGTAAAAATAATTATACTCAAAACTTTCATCTAAACACATCTATTTAGTGTGGAGGAACTGACAATAACCAAGAGTTTGAGGCTGAGACTGACCTTTGAGAGCCTGGGGAGCCTGCTGCTGCTGCTCTGCTGCTGCTGAAGATGATGATGATGGGAGGAAGAACAGTCGATGCTGCCTGCCAGTGGGCAGGCCGGCAGTAAAAACACATTGCATATACCTTTTTTGGAGGCCCAGTCTTAGTCTCTCTGATGGTGAAAACTTCAGACGCTTTCAGCTATGATTAAGAAGCCCTTCCTGCGGTATTCCTCCAACTTTCCACGTGATAAAGTGTCATGTTTTTTACAGGGGGTGCTTGCCTTGCCCTTGGTTGTGCTTCTGGATAGTATTTGTTTTCACTGTTGCCTTTAAAAAATATCTCACTTTCTTCCTTCAGTGATTTTATTTTATTTAGTCTTTTATCTTTTGCTTTTAAATGGGAAATAGAAATAAGAAGGGGCAGCTCATTTACCAAAGTATTTGCACCTATTGGGTCTGCAGAAATATTTATTGAATTAGGCAAAATCTTCATCAACAATAAAACCATATGTATCATGATTAGCCTATAATTTAAGCATATGTCCTCTACCCCAGAACCAGTGTTAAAAAAGAAATATTTTATAACATTTTAGTTTTAATTCATAGATCCAATGGCCTTTCTCCTGAATGCTGAGAGAAGTCCTTTGTAAAGAAGTTTTAGCCTTGGGGAGGCCCAAATAATTTGTGTATATGTTTTTATTTAAGAAACGCAGATAAGATTATTCTTGTATCAAACAAGTATTAAGATTATATATCAAGCAAATTCCTACCGGTTGTGAAATCCAAGTATTTTAAAGATTTTATTTTTTTCCTTTTTCTCCCCAAAGCCCCCCAGTACATAGTTGTATATATTCTTCGTGGTGGCTGCTTCTAGGTGTGGCATGTGGGACGCTGCCTCAGCATGGTTTGATGAGCCGTGCCATGTCCACGCCCAGGATTTGAACGAAGGAAACACTGGGCCACCTGCAGCGGAGCACGTGAACTTAACCACTCGGCCACGGGGCCAGCCCTGAAATCCAAATATTTTAGATGGCATTTTCACGCCAAATAATGCTTCTCCTTGATTTCATTAGAGACAAACTAAGACGTATCAATAAAAATCAATTTCAGTTTAACTATCATAATAATTCTATGCACCCATTTCTCATAAATGCCCTTTTTATTAAGTATGCTCATCTTTAGTCAGCCAAACTTTAAGTATGACTGCTTAACAAAACTGGGCGTATAACAGACGTCTGAATCTTTTCTGATTCCAGGAAAGTATATAGATTACCAATGGTTTTTTAAAGTAATACTTATTAATGAATACGTTTGCATTTCTTTCTACAGATACATTGAAAACTTTTCTAAGGATTCTCTTATGTCTCCTAAAAGTATTGCCAGCATTTCCATTGTAATCTCTAATTGGTCATCTGTGACACGAAGCTAATTTCCATAATGCTTGGCATCTCAACAGCTGTGACAGCATCTGTTGCTGGGGTGGCCCCTCAGGGAGTGGTAGAACCCAAAAATTTGGGGGAAGACCCAAATAATTTGGAAGCGAGGAGGCCCCATCTGAAGAAAGGGAAAATGTTTTTTGTAACGTTTCAGTTATTGTTCCTACTAATATATTGCCATCAGGCCTTTACTTCCTCAACTCCCTTTCACTTTTCAATTCACTGCAATCTTGCCCCCTTCCCTAAATGCCACCAAAACAGATCTTACTGGGGTCACAATTAACTACTTAATGTCAAATTCCGTGAATAGATTTTTGCTCTTCTCTCACGTGATCCCTGCTTAGTGCTTGAAACTTTTGATCATCTTCTTGATGATCTTTTCTTTTTTGGCTTCTGTGGTCCCTTTTTTCAAGTTCTCTACCTCTCTCACTACTTGTTGGTATTTGCAGACTTTTGTTTTCCCATTGACTGTTGAGTACTGTCTGTACTCCTGTGATGGTTAGTTGTTTGTGTGAGCGTGGCTAAGTGATAGTATCCAGTTATTTAATCAGACACTAATGTAGTGCTGCTGTGAAAGTATTTTGCAGATGTGGTTAACATCTACAATCAGTTGACTTCAAGGAGATAATGTGTGTGGGCCTCATTCAATGATAGAAGGCCTTAGAGCAAAAACTGAGGTTTCCTGGAGAAAAAGAAATTCTATCTCAAGACAGCAGCATCAACCTCTGCCTGAGTTCCTGAGTTTCCAGCCTGCTGGCCAGACAACCCTAAAAATTTCAGACTTGCCTGCCCTTCAGGTTTCAAAATGCCAAGCCCCCACAATCATGTGAGCCAGTCCTTGGAATAAATCTCCTTAAAATACACAAACACACACACACCCACACACACACACATCTCCTATCGGTTCTGTTTCTCTGGAGGACTCTGACTGATTACAGATCCCTTTGTTATTTTATTCATCACACTTTATATAATCCATCCATTTCATTTCTTCAACTATGTCCATAATATATCTTTGACTCCAGAATACTAACCCAGTCTTTTATCTGAATTCTTAATCATGTTTCCTATGAGTAGATAGCTGCACGTTGATGCCCCAATCCAATTTTAAACCCAACATGTCCAAATGGAATTTTTTTTCTCCCCACCTCAACACCCTTCTCTCCTTATTTTCTGCCTCAATCAATGGCATCTCTACACATATGCATCCTATTCAGAAATCTTAGAGTTGTTCTTGTCTCCTCTCTCTCTCTCATCTTTTACACTGAATCAGCCCCTAAACTTGGACAGTGTTTTCCTCCTTAGTAACCACTGAATCTGTTCCTTTCTCATCACTGATTCCACTGCCTTAGGTTAGAATCTCTCTAATCATCTCTTGCATGAATTTTTTTAACCTAATTAAATGACTTTTTCCACCTGATCTCCTTGTTCACCACCGGCCTTTTATATTATTTTCCACAGATCCATAAAGATTTTTGTTCTTTTCATAACTGTTTCATTGTATTGTAATTATTTGTTTATATGCTATGTATTCCCTTCTAGATTGAGAATCACTCATTACATTAGTGTTGAATGAATGAGTGTGATGTTCACCATCTTCTTTATGATAAAGGTCTACTACTTTGCTACCTGGAGCAGACAATATATTTTACTAGAGAATCAAATTAGACGGTTGAGTCCAGTTATTTTTTCCTTATTGCTAATGTATTTGTAGTGATTCAGCTTTTTCCAATACACATCTTCTTAACTTGGGATGCACAAATGGACTTCTAAGAGATGCATGAACTCTCTAAAATTTTACGGAAAACTTTTGCATATTTTTCTGTGGAGAATGACCACAGTTTTCACCAAATTCTCAAAGAGATCTGAGTTGCCCAAATACTCAAGACTCACTGTGTTGAGTGAAATCGTGCATGTTTGTATCCCAGCTCTACGACTTAATGACTGTGGGAACTTAGACAAGTTATTTAACCACTCAGTGCCTCACACAGCTTTCTCATTTTTAAATTGGGGCATAATAATAGTAACGGCTTCATAAGGTTATTGTGAATCTGTGCAAGATAATGTATGTAAAGTGCTTAGCACATATAAGTGGCTATGTAACTCTTATTAGAAAATTGTCTGTATAAATAAAAATAAACTAAAATACAGAATTTAAAAATTACTGTTGTTGAAAGCATAGTATTTAAAGCTCAAAAGATAGGTCAGAGTTGAAGATTTAGGTTTGGAAGTTATCTACGTAGAAGCAGTAATTGAAATCACAAGAATAAGAGTCATCCCATGTGAGAAAGAATGAAAAAAAGGGCAAAGAGTTTTGCAGGAAGCCCACCATAAAGTCAAAAAGGAGGGAAAAGAGCTCATGAAGATGTTAGTGCAGTCTCCAAATCCAATGAAGGAATTTTAAGATAAAAGGTACGGTTAAGTTTTTCTTAAACCAAGGAAAATGAGGAATAATAAGGGACTGTTGGATTTTGTGATTAGCAGGATCTATTGGTTTCCTAGTAACAAATTACCACAAACTGAGTGGCTTAACACGACAGAAAGTTATTCTCTCACTCTTTGGAGGACAGAAGCCTGAAATCAAGGTATCGGCGGAGCCACGCTCCCTCCGAAGGCTCTAGGGAAGGATCCTTCCTTGCCCCTTCTAGTTTCTGGTGTTACTGGCAGTCCTTGGCATTCATGGGTTTGTAGCTGCGTCACTCTAATTGCTGGCTCCTTCTTCACATGGCCATTTTCCCTCTGAGTGTCTGTGTCTCTATGTCCAAATTTCCTTCCTCTTATTAGGACGTCAATCATTGGATTTAGGACCCACTCTAATCTAGTATGATCTCATCTGAACTTGATTACACCTGCAAAGACCCCATTTCCAAATAAAGTCACATTCACAGGTTCAGGGTTGGCATGAATCTGGGAGGGAACATTATTCAACCCAATACAAAGGACTTTAGTTACTTCAGAGATGTGGTGACTAAGGAATGAGTGAGTGCTTAAAGTGGAAACTACTTTTTTTCCCTGGAAATACGTTAGTAAAAGAAAAATAAGATTGTAGTTTGAGGCAACAGCTGCATTGAGAAGAGAGATTGCTGATACATTATATAGAGATAGAGACAGATTCAAAAATAGGGATATAGACACAGATACAGATAGAGCTATAAAACTTAAGCATAGTTTTTAGGCAAAAGTGTGGGTGACAGAAGGAAAGGTTATTAAGTCCAGTGGTGGGAGGCGAGTTGGAAAGGAGACAGGACAACTGTTCCTCTGAGATAAGAGGACAGACTGTATTTTGCAGTTCCAGTAGCAGCTTGAGAAACAAATGACTGTTATTAATCATACATTCTTTAAAATGGTATCCATTCTTTTACATTGTTTGTTGTTTTGTCTGAGTTCACATTGTAGATGTCAGTGACATATTTCTCAAAGAGATTCTTTATTTTCAAAGCAAATTCTAAAAGAATCGCCTATAATTAAAATTGAATGTAACCAACGTGCTTGAATTCAAATTGTGTTTTATAGTTTTCATCCAGAGATTATCTTTTTAGGGCTTGGAACCTATAGTTTCCTGCTGTAGTGGGAGTAGGCATACTAAAAAATGATTATTTTAAATTCTTTTAAGTACTTACATGGTTGGATTCTAGCCAACAGCAAGGTGTGTATGTCTATGATGACGTGTAGTTCAAAGCTTTGACAGTGTTAAAGTACTATTTCAGGTTTTTCCTTTGCAAATTAGATTCAGTGTGACATCACCTTTTGTGGGAATCTTCTTAAGAGAGAGGAGGAAAAGAAGAGCTTAAATAAGCAAGATTTCCTGATAATGAAATGGCTTTGTTTCTGTGGATCCTGATTTAGTTTTATTTCTTTATGCAAATCAATGAATAAACAAACATCTCTGGAGACTAAATGTATGTATATTTTACATTTATTTATAAAAACTTCCTTTCTAGCTTTTATTTTACAGATTTGCTAAACTTATTTTTACTTACAACAATTTAATATGACACTATTTCTCAACTAGAGAGAATATTTTTACACTATTATACCCTGTTCTTGGGCTTTATTAAATCATAATAGACTTAAATAGAAATTTAACAGAATAGAGTAGGTTTCTTGAGATAATAGTTTATATTTTATAATATTAAGGATCATAAACATTGACATTTAGACTAGTAAGGGACCATAGAGGCCATCTATTTGTGCCATTTTTCAGATTAAGAAATGATGGCTTTGAATAGTTCATGTGTTACCCAGAGCCAACAACAACAATAATATTATTAATTATTATATAGTGAATCCTATATGCCAGGCTCTGTTCTAAAAAGATAACATGCATTTTACATATTAATTATTTAGTAATCCTTTTTTAAATTTCAGCCTTATTGAGTTATAATAGACATATAAAATTGTAAGATATTTGAAATGTACATTGTGGCAATTTGATGTACATAAATAGTGTGAAAGGATTCCCCACATCTAGTTAGTTAACATATCCATTACCTAACATATTTATCTTTTTTTTTTTTGGTGAGATCATTTAAATTCTACTCCCTTAGCAAATTTTGCTTATACAATGTGATGTTATCAACTATAATCACCATGTTTTACATTAGATCCCAAGACCTCATTTGTCTCATAGCTAAAAATGTGTGCTCTTTTACCAACCTCTCCCTATTTACCCCATCCCCCAGCCCCTGACAACCACTTTTCTACCCTCTGTTTCTACAAGGGTGACTTTTTTTTTAGATTCCACATATAACTGATACTTGCTATGTTTGTCTTTCTTTGTCTGGCTTGTTTCACTTAGCATAACCAAGCTTTTCATATGTGTTTGTCTTTATCTATGCTATTCCCTTTGCCTGAGAATTACTTGTTCTTTAAGATGCAGCTTAAACATCATGACTTCTCTGAAGCCTTGCATGTCTTCCCCTCCCAGACAGAGTTCATTACTTCTTCTTCTGTTTGTCTTATTAAACTTTATGCATATCCGTAGTGTAGTTATAATACTGCATTGTACTTATCTGTGTAAATGTCAATCTCCTTCACTAGAGTGAGATCTTTGATAGCAGGAACCATGTATCCTCAATAACAAGTTCATTATTTGGTACTTGGAAGGTGCCACATAATACTTTTTAGGTAAATAAATTAGTTAATGCATGGAGGGATTTTAGGAAGGAGAGTCTGGAAGCAAGGAGATGAATTAGAGGAGAGTGGTCCCTCCTTGGGAGGTAATACAACATGAAATCCAAGTGATGAAGTGATTTTGATAGGGGAAAAAATTAAGCAGATGAGAAAAACATTGCAAAGATTGGACTTGGTGATTAACTGATTCCTGTGAGTGAGAGAAAAATCAAAAGAATTACATGGCCTTGAACCATAGTGACTAGAATAATGAGATAGAAAAATCCAGAAATGTCTGTAAGGTCTGTAATTCCATCTCCTTTTTTCTTTCTAATATTGGTCATTTGTGTCTTTTTCTTTCCTAGTTGATTCCATCTTGAAATTTATTAATTTGATTGATCTTCTCAAAGCATTTGCTTTTATTGGTTTTATCTTTTTTTTAATTATTTTTATTATTTTTATTATGTCCTTTCTGCTTAGCTTATTTTGGATTTCATTTGTTTTTCTTTTCTTGATTTCTTCAGATGTGTATATATAGGTCTTTAATTTTAGAGCTTTCTTTTTATTTAAGAAGAAATAACATTTAATACTATAAATTTCCCTCTAAGTACTGCTTTAGCAATATCCTAAAAGGTTTGATATTTTATTTTCATTCAATTCAAAATATTTTTAATTTTTTTCATGATTTCTTCTATTACCCATGATTATGTAGAAGTGTTTTGTTTATTTTTCAAATATTTAGAGATTTTTTCCCCCAGGTATCTTCTGTTATTAATTTCTGGTTTAATTAATAGATTGGATTGTGGTTAGAGAAAATACTCTATTTTATTTCATTTTTTTTTTAATTCATTGAAACTTGTTTTCTGGCCCAGAATATGGTTGTTCTTGGTGAATGTTCCATTGAACCTTGAAAAGAATGGATATTTTTCTGTTGGTGGGTAGAGTGTTTTTACGTCAATTAGGTCAAGTTTGTCGATAGTGTTAAGTCTTTTTATATGCTTAATGTTGTGTTTTTGTTTTTGTTTTCACTTATTAGGGAGGATTCTTAGAATATACAACTATAACTGAGGATTTGTATATTTTTTCTTTCAGTTCTGACAGTTTTAGCCTCATGTATTTTTAAGCTCTGAGATGCATATACATTAAAATTGTATATCTTCTTGTATAATGGACTCCTTTATAATTGTGAAATGTACCTCTTTATCTCTGGTGTTTTCCTTGTCCTGAAGTCTGCTTTAATTGATATTAACATAGCTATTTGTTTTGAGTGGTATTTACAGGATATATATATTTCCATCCTTTTACTTTTTAACCTATCTCTATATTTAAGGTGGATTTCTTATAGAGGGCATATAGTTGGATCCTCCTTTTTTTTTTCAATGTGACGTTTTTGTTTTAGATTATAGTGTTTAGACTGTGATATTTAATGTAATTATTGATACTATTTTACTTTGTCTACCATCTTATTATTTGTTTTGTGTTTATACCATCTTGATTTTTCCCCTTTTTCTCTGCTTTCCTGTCCTTTAAAAAGTTATTTGATCTCCAGTAATTGGCTGGTTTTAGTTGTTGCTTTAGGTTTTTCAGTACATATCTTTAACTTATCACAATCTGCATTCAAATAATATAGAAATAATCCTCCCTATCCTTTGTACTCTTATTGTCACACGTTTTAGTTCTACATATTTTATAAACCTTATTATATTATTATAATAAATATAAACAAACAAATAATTATCCTTTAAAGAGATTAAAAATGAGAAAAATGTACTTTTGTATTTGTCCACATGTTTACCATTTCTGGTGCTCATTGTTCTTTGGTGTAGGTCCGTATTTCTACCTGCTGTCATTTTCCTCTGACTGAGGAACTTCTTTTACATTTATTTTTGTACATATCTACTTGTGATGAATTTTCTCAGCTTTTGTTCATTTAAACAGTCTGTGTTTTGAAAGATGTTTTTGCTGGTATTTAGATTCACAGCAAAACTGAGTGGAACACAGAGAGATTTCTTATATACCTCCTGTCTCCACGCATGCATAGCCTCCCCATTATTGCCATTTCCCACCAGAGTGGTACATTTGTTACAATCGATGAACCTGCATCGACACATCATTTTCACTCAGAGTCCATAGTTTACATTAGGGTTCACTCTTGGTGTACATTCTATAGGTTTGGATAAATGTATAATGACATGTATCACCGTTTAGAGTAGTTTCACTGCCCTAAAAATCCTCCATGCTCTGCCTGTTAATTCCTCCCTAACCATTAACCCCTGGCAGCCATTGCTATTTTTATTGTCTCCATAGTTTGCTTTTTCCAAAATGTCATATAGTTGGAGTCATGTAGTATTATAGCCTTTTCAAATTGCTTTTAAAAGAAAGCGTTTAAGTGTCCTCCATGTCTTTTCATGGCTTGATAGCTCATTTCTTTTAGTGGTGAATGATATATTCCATTGTCTCGATGTACCACAGTTTACTTATCCATTCACCTACTGAAGGACATCTTGATTGCTTCCAAGTTTTGGCAATTATGAATAAAGCTTCAATAAACATCCGTGTGCAGGTTTTTGTAAGTTTTCATCTTATTGTGTAAATATCAAGGGGCACAATTGCTGGATCATGTGATAAGACTATGTTTAGTTTTCTAAGAAACCTCCAAACTGTCTTCCAAAGTGGCTGTATCATTTTGCACTCATACTAGCAATGAAGGAGACTTCATGTTGCTGCACTTTCTTGCCAGCATTTGGTGTCGTCAATATTCTGGATTTCAGCGAATCTAGTAGATGTGTAGTGATATCTCAAGGTTGTTTTAATTTGCATTTCCCTGATGACGTATCTTGTGGAGCATCTTTTCACATGCATATTTGCCATCTGTATATCTTGTTTGGCAAGGTTTCTGTTAAGGTCTTTGGTCCATTTTTAAATTGGGTTATTTGTGTTCTTATTGTTGAGTTTTAAGAGTTCTTTGTGTATTTTGGATAACAGTCCTCCATCTGATATGTCTTTTGTAAATATTTTCTCCCAGTCTGGGGCTGAGTTTCTGGATATGTTTCTAATTAATTAATTTTTCTACTGATTATGGGTTATAATTTATCACTTCTTTGCATGCCTGATAACTTTTGGCTGGATGCTAGACCTTGTGAATTTTACTGTTGGGTACTGGATTTTCTTGTTGGGTACTGGATTTTGTTGCATTTCATTAAAGACTGTTTGATGTGTTCTGTTGTGCAGTTAAGTACGTTGTTTTATCCTTTCAAGGCTTGCCTTTAAGCCTGTTATTGGAGCCTTTATTTTGGAACTAATTTAGCCCCACTATTAATTCATGATCCTCTCTTCAGAGATCACAATTCTGCATTGTCTTTTTGTGTGCTATCTGAAAACCAGGTTTTATATATTTTGTCTGGTTTTCCCGTTTACGATGGGAGGCCAATACCTTGGCAGGTAATCTTTCATAGGTGGAATTAGAGTCCTATATATTTTTTTTATTGATAGAAGAAAAGCTTTTGTTTTAGTTTACAACTCCTTATTAAACTTGTTATTAATAATATCTTCTCAATTTTTAAAATTGTTGTCAAATTTGAGAAGACCTCTCTCAAATTTATTCTTGACTTAGCTACGTAATTCCAGTACTAGGCATCTTAAGACACATTCATACCATGACCTCTGGACCTCCATCTTTGTATCATGATTATGAATGAGTTAGTATACGAGGTGGTAGGAGAATTGCTAGAAGTCACTCTTGAACTTGCTTGGCTAGTTCCTACTAAATCCTAAGGTAAATATATCCCTAACTCAACCTCCTCTTAGCTGGATCCTAAGATGCCTGTGTTGTGGCCAGCCACGCTGACACACTTAACGGGAGGGAAGGTGATGAAGAAGTCATAATGAAAAGAGACACTGGTCTTAACTAACTTTAGTGAATATATCTCACTTTTACAAATTGTACAAAAGCGTATGATTATTAAATTCATTGCTAGAGTCCTTCTCAGTGCCTTAGAAGGGGACTGTGCAAAAGAGCCTTGTAGCTTGTGCTTCATTAGCTTTGCAGTAATTCTGTCTCTGATTTTACCACCAGTTTTTTAAATACATGCTCATTCTATATCACATACAGACTATGAAGTTTTGGGATTATGCATTCAGAACTATAATCTTGAGCTGGAAAACAAACTTTGTTTTTTTTTTAGGCATTGAAAATGGGAATCAGTAAACATTTTTGGTGTGACTCTTACTTCATAGCTATCTGATGCTGACAAAAATAAGTTACATACTAAGTTTCCCCAGTCCTGTAGAAAAAGATGGATTTACTCAAGATTTGGGTTGAGAAAAAAAAAACTAGCCTTTTTGCAATACAGAACTTAATGATTACAAAACAAAAACAAGTAAGCAAAACTCTTGATTCTGAAGTCGAAGGTATTCATTTTTTTTACTTTTATGCCTAGTAAGTGGTGTAGTTCTTCTGTGTTGGTTGTCTCATCTGTTTCCCCCAGTCCATCACTTAGAGATAATAGGCTGTAAGCTTGATTTTCACAACTAGATTTGCTGCAGTATAGCCCCAAAAGTCGTTGGGTTCTTATTAGTTTTTATAGCAAGTATCCTATTTTTAATAGCATCAAAATCAAGTGCATATTAATACTTTTCTCTTTTAGAAAATGCTGAGAATGACTTTTCATAAGGAAATACTTTCTTCTTTTTAAAAAAACCTTATCAATATGCTAACTGTCTCCATATTTCAGATGTGGTGGAGCTAAGTTCCTCATAGGACAAAAGGAATTCTTTTGTACACTAAATATCAACACCCAGACTATAGTAATGTCTGGCTGCTGTTAGGAAGTTTGTAATTCTTTTCCTGTTTTGAATGTTCATTCCTGTTTTGAACTGTTGATTAAGAGAACATAAATCTGACAGGTTTTTGCTTCTGGATTTCAAGTAACCTGTGTTGATTGACACTGTAAGCATAATAGTGAAGTATGCAGAGGAGCTAGTGCTACCTTGAGAAATAAGAATTAAATACATAAAAAGATAAAATGCTGAGGTGGAGTTCAGAAAAGGGAGAGATCTCTATGACCTCAAGTAAAGATTCTAGGACTTAGCTGGGCTTTGAAGGCTGAATAGAATTTGAATAAGGACATTCCATGGGACAAGTGAAAACACCAATAAGAGTAAAGGTAACAAGGTAGGAGTGTGCAAGTCTCTTTGAATTTTATCTAATTCAACAACATTTATCAAAAGTTCATTCTCTTCTGAGTATTTTGCTAATTAAAGGATGTAAAGATAAATAAGGAATAGTCTTTACCCTCACTGAATTTAACAGTCTGGGAAACGGGAAATGACATGGACACAACTATGATAAGAGAATGGATTTCTTTTTATTTATTTCTTTTTATTATGGTAAGAAACACATAACATGAATTTACCCTCTTATTTTTAAGTGTGCATTGCAGTATTAACTCTGTGCCTATTGCTGTACAACAGGTCTCAGGAACTTTTTCATCTTGTATGACTAAAACTTTGTACCCATTGAACAACTTCCTGTTTCCCCCTCCCCCAGCCCCTGGTAACCATCATTCTACTTTCGGCTTCTATGACTTTGATTACTTTAGATACCTAATATAAGTGGAATCATGCAGTATTTGTCTTTTTGTGATTGCCTTATTTCACTTAGCATAATGTCCTTCAGGTTCATCTATGTTGTAGCATATGAGAGACTTTCCTTCTTTTTTAAGGCTGAATATTATCCTATTGTATGTGTAGATCACATTCTCTTTATCCACTCATCTATTGATGGACATTTAGGTTGCTTCCACCTTTGGCTATTGTGAATAATGCTTCAATGAACATGGAGTGCAGATATCTCTTTGAGATCCTGTTTTCAATTCTTTTGGATATATACCCAGAATGAGATTGCTGGATCATATAGTAATTCCATTTTTAATTTTTTGAGGAATATCCGCACTGTTTTCCATAGTAGTTGTACCATTTTACAATTCCATCAACAGTACACAAGACTTCCAATTTCTCCATATCTTTGTCAACACTTGTTATTTTCTGGTTGGTTTGTTGGGTTTTTTTGATAGCAGCTGTCCTAATGGGTGTGAGGTGATAGCTCATTGTGGTTTTGGGTTGCATGTCCCTCTTCATTAGTGATGTTGAGTATCTGTTCAGATGCTTGCTGGTCATTTGCATAGCTTCTTTGGAGAAATGGCTATTCAAGTTCCTTGCCCATTTTTTAATCAAGTTATTTTGTTGTTGTTATTGAGTTGTAGGAGTTCTCTATACAGTCATGCATAGCATGGATTTCTATGAATAGAATTTATATTTTAAGTTTTATTTAAATGCCTGAGCAACAGACCTGGGGTCAGAAAGATCTAGGTTTAAAATTTAGCTGTGCCTCTTCCTAGCTATGTAACCCTGAGCCCATTTGAGTCTTAATTTCATTCATGTCTGTCTTCCATTGTATTTCACAGATATAACTGGAAGCTCTCCACCAGCAAACTCATTCCCAGCAGGTCAGAGAGCATTTCACTATCATCTTATTACCAAGTTAATGGAGCCTAGCATAGCTGTCCTACCACAGGCTTTGTATCCTGCACTCCATAAATATCCATAAAGCCACGTTAACCCAAGTCCAGATTACTCGACTCCAGTTCTTGCTGTCTGTCTACAGGCATTGCCCCTCCTGCCTCACCACCTGAATTCCATTCCATTGGCCCTGACTCTTCTCAGAGCCACATCTGCACTTACCATTCCTGTGGAAGAAGCTCACTAGACTACCCTAAGCAATCAGGCTCCTATCAGTTCAGTTTCCTTCAGCCTGTCACCCATGCGGTCACCAACTGTCTTGCCTTGCCTAGGACTGAGGAGATACTCGGACATGGGAATTTCAGTACTAAAGTGGGAAAATCCCAGCCAAAGCAGGATGAACTGGTCATCCTACCAGCAGCCTTGTCAGACCTCACCCCTATACCTCTAACCCGTGTTGCTGAAGTCTCAACATGTCTTCAGCTTAACCCAATCCAAGTTTAATAGTCTTCTCAAAGTTTTGAGGGTTAAAATATGTAAGATATATGAGAGCTGAGCTCATGAGATGTATTAGTGAGTACTGAATGAGAATGCCAAACCAATTTCAAGTTAAAAGTAATACTAGATTGCAAATTAAAACACTGTGCCACTTAAAAAAATCAGAAACCAGGAAAGACAGCCAAATGGCTTGAGTAAAAGGTCACATGATGTCATAGATAAAGTTGAAAAGTAGGTTTTGACCAAGATTTCTTTTCTGTGTGTGTCTGTGTATACATGCACACCTGCGTGTACATGCATGTGTGTACATACATGGATGTGTATGTTTCTTTATGGTGGAGTTAAAGCTATGAAAAATTTTTGGAAAAATGAGTAGAACTAAGGTAGCAACTAGATGTAACAGGTAAGGAGTAGCTTAATAACTGGAAGAATTAATTAATGGAATAGTCTCAATTTTACTTTTTGTCATAAATTTAAGTAACCCTTAGTGCTTTTTATTACATCTTTATGAGGACTAGTATAAGATAATATCTGCTGTAAACACAAATCAGATAATTGGTTATTTCTACCTTAATACATCAGTATTTTACAGGGAATTTTGAGATGTATTGGATAATTATCAGAAATAAGGCAAGAAAGTGACTAGATGTTTTATTTAGAACTTGTGGGCAATTGACTTTTTTAATGAATCTTAAATGTCTTAGAAGTTTTTGTTATTCTTTTTCCTGAAAATCTTATGATAATTGATCTTTTCTTGCATTTGATGATTTTGACTAAATATATTACAACCATTGATTTATTTCCATAAATGGTTTTATAAAAAGATCCCTTAATAGTCAATGAAATGAGTTTCCTAATTTAAAGCTTTTTGTTTCCACTTAGAAATAATTAGCTATGCTTGAAAGTTTCTCACAAGAATTTCTGTACAGAGGAAGTGGTACTTTCACGTTGAGGTCCCCAACTAGATAAAACCACCTCGTGGGAGGAATCAGGACCCTACCTCCATCCTCATTTTCATGTAGACAGTTAAGAAATGCTTCAAAATTTGTTGGTGTTCACAAAACTTCCTTTTCTAGTGTAGTGATTTTTGAGGTGAGAAGATTTAGGGGGACAAAAAATGTGGCAGTACTGTTATACTAATCAGATTTAGGCTTCTGAGTTAGTTTCAGGGTGCACATCAGATAATCAAAATAGTAAGTTCTGAATCCACAAATTAAAGGAGTTTTCATTACCATATTCGTAGTTCACAGTCATTAGCATAGTACAATATAGACAGTTAATCCTGAAGACACAGTTATTTAATAGATTAATCAAATCCATTCACTCAGCAAATATTTATAGGGTATCTTCTATATGTAAGGCACACTTCTAATCCCTAAGGATATGGTCAAAATACCTAGCCTTGTAGAGTTTATATTCTAGTAGGGGAGACCAAGAGAAAAGAAAGTAAACGCGTAGTATGTCAGATGATGATAAGAACTGTGAAGAATTTAAAGGAGGGTAAAGCAGGGTGGCAGGTTAGGGAGTGATTGGGAGTGGAGGAGACAGGCTTGTTTGAGATTTGGTGTCAAAGAAGGCCTCACTGAAAAGGTGGCACCTGAGCAGAGAACTGAAGGCAGAAGAGAGTGAGCCTCGAAGCTATCTAAGGAAGAGCTGTACAGGCAGGGAGAGCAGCAAGTGCCAATGTCTTGAGGCAGAATTGCTGGGATATTCAAGGAACAGCAAAGAGATTAGTCTAGTAGGAGCAGGGGGAGAAGTGGGAGAGCGGCAGGAGATGAGGTCAGAGATGAGCGTAGGGTGGCAGATCTCGTAGCGCCTCACAGGTTAAAGAAGGGGTTTGGGGCATTTACTCCCAGAGAGATGCCTTTGGAAGCAGAAGGTTGCATTTTTAATGCAAATACCTCCAAACCAAATTGCCACAAGTCTTGTGTGACCAAATTAAGGAGACTAATTTCTACTCTGAATTATTTTTGAACTTAGATGGATCATCCTATGAGCTTATTCATTCAATCCTAGGAAAGACTTGCCTGGGAATATGGCAGGGAGTCTAGTTGCCAAACTTCTTAGAACAGCTTGACCAGTTCTAAGGTTTCCATCTTTCACATCTCAAAAATGTTTGGCTGAAGTTAGCAAAGCAAGGCCAATACTGTTGTAAACCTATGGTATGTTATTGATAGCTTTCAAATAGCAGAAAGCCTGTTCTATTAGCTAGAATATTTTAGTTTACGTCAATTATTTATTAAACAATCATTTACTTTGTACCTTCTGTCTTGTAGGAATTGTGCTAGGTACTGGGAATACAGAGATATACAACGTCTCTTTCCTCAAAGAGCTCACAGTCAAATAGGTGAAGCAGTTTCACAAATAAATAATTGCAATACGATATGGGAAATGCTAGTAATTAGTAAGTGTTTGTTAGATGCTTGTTAAATGGATAAATGATGGTACTACTAAGAAGGAAGTGTTTATCTCTGTCTGAGGAAGTCAGGGAAGGAGGAACGATTCACATTCAACCATCAGCTCCGTGAGGAAAGAACATTGTCTTGTTCACCTCAGCATCTAGCACAGAATTTAGCAAATAGTAGGTGTTCAGTAAAAATGTACTAATGAATGAGTGAATGAATAAATGAATGAATGAGAAGATGTTGAGCAGAGTCTTAAGGAGGAATAAGATTTGTTTGGGAGGCATATGCACATTGCTGTCAAAGAGAACAATGTATGCAAAAGGTATGGAGATGTGGAAAAGTGTAATTCCATCCCAGTAATAATTTTAGATTTCAATTTAAAGTACTCTGCAAAGTCCACACTTGAGACATAATTATTGATACATATGCTTCTTTTCAGTGTATTTCTTACGAATTTGTTTGCATCTAGAAACTTCCTAAAACATTACTGGTATATATTTGTATACATTAGCTGGTTGAAATATCTATATTTTTAGTACAAAAAAACTCCTTTGTTGGCCAACTTCTTTTTAAAAGGATGTATTTATAAGCAAGAACAGTTCTGAAATCAGAACAGATAATATTATTCTAACAATACAAAGATTCATTCACCTGGGCAAACTTAGTGGGAAAAAAGTTACAGATTTTGCAATACAGTAAAATACGCTATTTTGTCCATTAGCTATGCAGTTAAACCTTCATCAAGGTATAACAAGCTCTGGAAGCGATTTCAACTGAATGACAAAAGAAATGGAATAAAATTCATTTAAAACTGGTTCACACCAGCTCTCCTACGTGTACTATTAACTGCTAAGATCAAGTCACAAAACATTATTTTCAGGAGAAAGGGTTTAGTGAACCCTAGAAATTGGGTTTGATTTATTCCAGAAGATCTGCCTTTTCACTGCTTGAGATTTCTATGGAAGAAAGCCACAGTCTTTTACCAAATGGTTTCTGGGGAAACCCTTATAGCACAGCTTCTGAAAACAATTTGGTTGTTAATGAGAAATGGTTCTCACGATGGTGGGAAAGTGTTGACTGAAAGAAAAGGCTTCTAGATTTGGCAGTCAGTCTGTAAAAAGTGTTTACTGTTCTACAGTTACGTTCCTGAAATTTCTACGTAGATAAAACATTTGCAGGTCCTATTTCACAGTCATTCTTGCTTGTAAATATATTTTTTAAAGAAGCTGGGGCAATAGAAAAGTTTTTCTGCTAAAAATGTAGATACTTGAACTTGCAAATATATTCAAACAAGTTGCCTCCCAGAATCTTTGCACTCCATTGAGTTTTCCAATCTGTTTTGGAATTCCAACATTCTAGAATTCATGTACTATTAGCATTGAATTATAAGTATATTAAATAATTTGCATAAAAGAGTTCTAAAAATCCTAAAAATACAGTAGGGTATTTATATATTCTTTAACTCTGTCTTTAAAATGTATTCTGAAATGTCCCATAAATTGTATTTATTTTATTTCTTTTAAGTAAGTAATTAGTTGCAATATTTTAACTAGAATCCTTTTATAATATTTTCAAGATTACATTTTAATATCTAACGAAGTACTAAACCTTATAGTTAAAAAATAAGTGCTAGATATGCACTAATTTCTCTAAATGTACCTATTGAAGTCACATTCCAAAATAACCATACCTATATTTTCTTAATGACCTTTAAGTAATGAGACCAAAAGAAGAAATTCATACAGTAATTTCAAATAGATTTTCATCTGTAGCATGGTTCAGAAACATGAATGGACATAGGACAGGAACGAAAAAAGTGACCACCAAAGTTCAGAGGAAAATATTTAGAAATATTTCTTGCCCTGGGAGTGTTAAAAGTTTGCACGTCTGTGTAAAAATATAATACTCAGTTGTTGTCACTTGAAAGCCTATGGGTGCATCACTTTGCCATGGCCGCCACCAGTCCATCTGTTTAAGACTGGTACAAGGCAGAGTTGCCAAGAGTCTTCTTGTTGTCCTCAGTTGTTTTCCTCATTTGACCCCCACCTCCTTTCTCTTTCTTCTCTGGTCTTTGAACCTCCTCCACTTTGGGCAGCTGCTTTCATTTACAGCCCTGCTTTGGGCAGGGAAAAAATTCTGCCAATGAAAACAGGAAAAATAAGAAAACAAGAAGGGTTGCAAGTGCTCTGCATGTGTCGCCGCTCTCTCGCAGCCTGCTTTGGGGTCTTTCCACTCACTGGGTAGTAGAGTGAGCAGGGCTCTGCTGTTGGGGACTCACTCCAAGGGATCAGATTATCCAAGAGAGCTTTTTACTTCTCTTGAAATCAATAAATACAGAAATCATTTGTGTTGAAAGCAGTTGGAAGGGGTTGTATTTTATGTTTACTCACCCACTCCATACCCTGAGAGCATATATTCTCCATTCAGTTTGGTCTGATCTATACTATTGTCAATATTGCCTCATTACCATAATAATTTATATATTATTTTTGATTATGACATTTTAGAGGGAAGGAATATGACCTTATTTTCTACTTTCCTTTATTTCCTACAATACACAGAAACTCAGAAGGCAGAAACTTCTCTATTTGACTTTCTCAGAGTGGTATATGATAGACAAGCACGTATATGAGAGTATTTCATAAATATTAGTTCATGAAGAGAAAGAAGAGAACATCTTTTCTAAATCAAAAGAACAGCAAGCAAATACTTTATAGTTGTTGTTTGCCAATATGCTTGATTTTTGAGGTTTAGTGAGAACATTTTTGAGTGGCTAAGAAACAGAAGAGATGTAGTTCTTGTCTTTGTTGATAAAATATGAATCAGGAGGGTTGATTGAAGGTGGTATCTGAATGATACGCCCAAAATAGACATATAGTTTCTGCCTCAGCATATTTAAGTTGGTTCTCCTTGTTTTCTTCCTTTTTCCACAGTATCCACTGCAGGGCCACAGGATGGCTCCCTAGATAAGGCAACAATCTAGTTGGGTGGCTGTAGATCTCTGTATTAGACTTAGAAAAGAATATTTGTTTTTACTTATATAACCACTCTGCATCTCACACTGACAAATATATAGCTGAATGAAGAAATTGCCCAAATGAACTATTTCCTCCCTTTGACCTTGTCTGAGTGCCATTGTTATTATCAGAACTGAACATGTAAAGGGCAGGAAACACACAAGAGCTGTAAATAACAGCAAGTGAAAAAAAGGAGTAACAGTATTTGCTGCATCAAGATGCATGTACAGGAGTAGATCACATTTCCCTGTCTTGGAAAAACTTTTGAAAATAGTTACAGTCTCAAGATAAATTCAATTCAAAATATTCCTCACTAGTAACTATGAGTACAAAGATAAATGGGAGATCCTGCTCATGGAGGAGCTCATAGACTGGACTTGTGACAACCTCACTTCTCCTCAGAATTTGGAGGGTTTTAGATAGTGTCCCTGGATTTCTGTTTCATTGAGCAGTGATACCCTTATTCATGCAACAAACCTCTAAGGAATGTCCTATTTTGTGATGAAGTGCCAGGTCCTTGAGGATACAATGATGAATAAGACAAGCGACCCTGTCCTTCAGAAGATCTCAGTCTAGAGGAGGAGAGAGACCTGTAAAAAAGAAATTATGATTTTTTTTATATAAATGAGCAAATAATGTTCTCTCTGAAACTGATAGATCTTGCCAGTTAAGTGAAAACACATGTAAAGTGCTTAGTTTAGTACCTGGCAGATTGAAAGCATTCAAAAGATGTTAACTCTCTCCATTATCATTATCACATTTACCTTTCCTATTTCAGTATTCATATGCCAGTATCGAGTACAAATCTAGCCCTTACATATTTGACCTCTTTAAATGCCTCACTAACAAAAGTCAATGTATTTTCTAGGAGAAATAAAATGCCTTGTGTGTTAGCATACCATTGTAACTTATGTTCATCCACGGTTCCCAAATATCACATGTGGTCATAAACACCAGGATATATGAAAATTGTCTATTAGCTGAGAAAAAATGGAAGGCTTTTCAGTCTACTTCCACATTTCCATTTCAGCAGCTTTTCTTTTTCAGAAAATGAATACTGAATTGTATAGTGAAATGTTTTATTTAAACAAGGTGGAGTTTAGTGGGTTCTGCTGTGGCTGACTGTCCGATGCTATCATGAATATTCAATTAACTTTTAGATCAGAGTTTCTTGACCTTAGCACTATTGACATTTTGGGCCAGATGATTCTTTGTTGTGAGGAGCTGTCCTGTGCATTATAGGATGTTTGACAGCATCCCTGTCCTCTACCTTCTAGATGACAGCACCTCCACAGTTATGACAGCCAAAAATAATTTCAAACATTGCCAAATGTCCCCTGGTGGGTAATATCATCTCTAATTGAGAACTACTGCTTTTGATCACCTGGCCATTGATTTTAAACCTATGGGACAGTGCAAATTGACCATGGTGTAGCTTTTTTTTCAGTAGGTGTAGGTCTTCGGTCAGCCATCCTGCATGTATTCAGTGCCTAATTTGTTCAAAGTACTGGCAAAACCATGATGAGTAAGATAATCCTTGCCCTGTAGTAACTTATAGTCTACGAATTTGTAAATTAAGTTGGTTCTTTAGGTTTTGTAAATGTGCCAGGTGATTCTTAGTAACACTTTGAAGCAGTGCCTTGCGCTTGTTAGGTAGCTGTAATAAATATCCCAAATCTGGTATTATTGTGTGGTATTGTGATACCTCCAAAGCAGTGGATAGCCACTATAATTTTCTTTAAACTTTTCATTGAATATTCTTTGATTGTTGTGCATGGAATAAATTGAAATTCATTGCTTTGTTTTACTAGTGGAATACTTAGTTATTAATTTTTTATTTTTATTAAGTCTTTTTCCTCCAAATCTTTATAACCCAACACTTGTGTTTTGGATTTGGGGGATAATAACAGCACCTGTCCTGATACATAGAGTTCTTATTGTTTGGACAGCTGTCTACACTCTGGACATTTGTACATGCACATTCAATTTTAAAAGAATAACTGTGTGATGAAAAAGATCTTATAATTGTGTAACTGAAGCTAAATTGAATGTTTGGCTCACTGTCAAGTATATAAAAAACTTAAAAAGTGACAAATAATCCCAAGTCCTATAACTAAGCATTATGATTCATTTAAAATCAAGTATAGAGCAACATACAACATAGCATTTAATATTGCATTTGAACTGATAAGATATTGGAACAATGTAGTTGAAATAGTTAAACAGGGATAAAAGTATTACTCTTTAGTAGTATAGATCTCCCTGGCATTTATCTGGCCCTTTGTATATGCCTAAGTGATGCAACTCCTAATTCATAAAGGTATATTAAAATCTGCGTTTTATAGTTTTCTATGTGTTACTAGTAAGAAACTTCAATGATATATAGTTGTTTTAGTATTTCCTTTCTCACTGAAGGCTTTTCTATGAAGATTTTTATTTTGTAAATCTAGCATGGTTATACATATATTATATATGCGTATAATATATATGTATGTAACGTAATTGGACCATGATCTTACACCTTACACAAAAGTCAACTCCATATGAATTAAAGACTTAAATGTAAGGCCTGAAACCATAAAACTCCTAGGGGAAAACATAGGAAAAAACTTCTTGGCATTAGTTTGGGCAATGATTTTTTGGAGATGAGACAAAAAGCACAGGCAGCAAAGGCAAAAATAAAGAAGTGGGACTATATCAAACTACAGAGCACAGCAAAAGAAACCATCAACACAATTAAAAAGCAACCTACAAAATGGGGAAAAATATTTGCAAACCAAAAATATGATAAAGGTTTAATATCCAAAACATTCAAGGAACTCATACAAATCAATAGCGAAAACACAAATAACCTGATTTAAAAATGGGCAAATGACCCGAATAGACATTCTTCCAGAGAAGACATACAAATGCCTACAGATATATGAAAGGGCACTCAACATCACTAATCATCAAGGAAATCAAAACCACAATGAGATATCACCTCACAGGTGTTAGGATAGTTATTATCAAAAGGATAAGAGAGAAGTGTTGGTGAGGATGTGGAGAAAAGAGAACCCTTATGCACTGTTGGTAGGAATGTAAATTGAAGCAGCCATTATGAAAAATAGTATTTGAGGTTCCTCAAAAAAGTAAAAATAGAACTACAATATGATCCAGCAATTCTACTTCTGGGCATATATCCAAAGGAACTGAATTCAGTCTCTTGAAGAGATATCTGCACTTCCATGTTCATCGCAGCATTATTCACAATAGCCGAGATATGGAAACCACCTAAGTGTCCATTGATGAATGAATGGATAAAGAAAATTATATCTAATACATATATATTACGTGTACATAATATATGTTACATATTATATGTATTATTCAGCCATAAAAAAAGAAGGAAATCCTGCCATTTATGACAACATGGATAAATCTAGAAGACATTATGCCAAGTGAAATAAGCCAGACACAGAAAGACAAATACTGTATGATCTCACACATATATGGAATCTAAAAAAGCTGAACTCATAGAACCAGAGAGTAGAATGGTGGTTGCCTGGGGCTAGGGAAAATAAGGAGATGTTGGTCAAAGGATACACACTTTCATTTATAAGATGAGTAAGTTCTGGGGATTAGTTGTACAGCATGGTGATTATAGTCAATGATTCCATATTGTATAATTGAAATTTACTAGGAGAGTAGATCATAAATATTCTTACCACACACAAAAATGGTAACTATGTGAGGTAATGGATGTGTTAATTAACTTGATTGTGGTAATCATTTCACAATGTATGGTATATGAAGTCATCACATTATACACCTTAAAAAATCATGTTGTACAACCTAAATATAGGCTATAAGTGAAAAATGCTGTTTTCTTTAAAGAAATGCATTTTGGGGCTGGCCCATGGCCGAGTGGTTAAGTTTGTCCACTCTGCTTTGGTGGCCCAGGGTTTCGCAGGTTCGTATCCTGGGCACGGACCTAGCACCACTCATCAAGCCATGCTGAGGCAGCGTCCCACATGGCAAAGCAGAAGGACCTACAACCAGAATATGCAACTATGTACTGGGAGGCTTTGGGGAGAAGAAGAAAAAACATATATATGAAAAAAAAAAAGAGATACATTTTGTAAATGACTTGTGTATAACAATCATTTCACTAATATTCTAAAAGGCACCTATAGCTTGGTCAAGGAATCAACTGCATTTTCAAAAGTAAATCATTTATTTTCACATCATAGGCCAGAGTAAATGTGTTTTCATCACATCGTGTCTCTAATATAGATATGGCCCCTAAATTATAAGCAGATGTGATCTGCTGAAACCTCAAGGCTTGGTCCCTTAGGAGCCCTAGTCCCTGAGAGCAGGGAGTACAGTGAGGACCATCTGCTTGGGAGTCAGACTAGCCTGAGGTTGAATCGTAGCTTTGAGGCATAGTGGGTGCATGACCGTGGGCATACTATATAATTCCTCAGTTCACTGAACTGAAAATTAGAATAATTATACCCACCCAAAGGATTGTTTTTTGGGTTAAAGAAAATGTATACACTGGCTAACATAAAATAGGTTATATTAGCACTCTCAGTTGCAGGCATAAAGGAAAAAGGACGGAAGGAGAGAGGGAAGGAAGAAGGTAGGAAAGGAGGAAGGGAGGGAGAGAGGAAGGGAGGGAAGAGAAGAAAAGAATGCTCGATGTTTTGATGGTCCAAACCTAGATCCCATACTCGGTGGAATCGGGGATGATTTCAGCTCTGTCCGAAGCGTAAGGACCCAAGGAACAGCAAGCATGGCTACCCAAAATGAAATGTAGGTAGTGTTGTCAGAAGAAGGGAGAATGGATGTTGGATGGCAAAGTCAGAAAAATGTTCACTACATTGGCATTTAACTAAATGTCAGTTATTACTATTATATGCATTTTTAGGCCACTTACAAAATCCTTTTAAACCCACTATATTAAAAAATCACCGTATCTAATAACTTTACTCAGAAAATATATTCGAATTTCCAATTTGGGATATTGTAATACATCCCCTTCCCTTGCTTCAGGGTGGGCATAATGAGCAGGAATTCCATAACATATCTTTGTGGAACTCTCATTTAACTTTTATGAGCCTCAGTTTTCTTGTCACTTTCTAGGGACTAACTTAACCAGTTTTCTTTACTTTTGAACAATGTATCTCTGCTCCCTGTAGAATATAACACATTATTGTCTCATAACTCAAAAGCCAGTTACCTTTTTTTAGGCTTTCTAAGTTATTTTTGGTTGTCGTTGTTATTGTTTTTAGCTGCTAACACCTAATGCAGAAACCACTACTTCTGGTTTCTCTCTTTTCACTTTGACTCTAGAGGGAAAGACAGGGTACACGTAAGTGTTCGTTGTGGGCCCGAGTATGCCAGGAACTGAGGTAAGGTGCATGGGCATCTTGAATGTTCTAACTGTGGGGTCAGTTATCCTAGACCTTTGCAAATAAAGCGGGGATTGGGAAAGATTGAGGTAAGCTGTCTCTCAAACAGGTGGATCATGGTATTGAGGAATCGTGAATGCATGGGTAAGGATGCTCAAGAGCAGGGATTTCTGCAAACTACACTCGGGCCAAACCACTGCCTCTCTTTGTAAAAGTTTTATTAGAACACAGCCCCGCCCATTGGTTTCAGTGCTGTCTATGGCTACTCTAGTGCTACAATAGCAGATTGAGTACTTGTGACAGAGACCCTCTGGCCCTCAAAGCCTAGAATATTTACCATCTGGCCCTTTACAGAAAAAGTTTTTCAACCCCCACTCCAGAATAAGGAGGACATCAGTTCAGGTTTTAAAAGAATTGCTCACTGGACTAGGGTTTAGAATACATGGTCCAGACTCCAGAATCATAACCAGAGAGAAGACTGTTAAGAATTAGGAAAATCAGTTCTCAGGTGAAAAGGGCTACATCCAGAGCAGAATCTCAGTCCTGCAGGGCCAGTGTAGACGGTGAGGAGGCAGGGCTTACACTGGTATCCAGGGCTCATCCTTGATGCAATGAATACTCAGTCTGGTTCAGGGATACGTTTGTGACTAGAATTTTTGCTGAGTTACCAGATTCAAGATCTGAGAAAAATGACTTACTTCTCTCCACTTCAAAGATCAGGGGCCATCAATCCAGATTTCCTCCTTGTTGAGGTAACTCAGGCGTGGAGAGCAGCCTTGGAGAAGAAATAAGGCCCTGGATAGGGATGCTCCCTTCCGGCCCAGGTCTAGGGTTAGGGAGGAGAGAAGAACTTTGTTGGTGAGAAAGGAGTTCCGCCACTATAGCGCTTCGCTTAGCCCTGTACTTACGTGAGGTTAAGAGTGAGAAAGCAGTGAAATCTCCCAGGCGCATACAAGCCTGGGGAGTCTTTTTCCTTTTGTATGTTACTTGAGATCTCAAAGGGCCATATCTCCTAAAAACGGATTCTCCTCTCCTTCATATCTGTAGCTTGAAACATGGTGTTTGAATCTCTCAACAGGCTGATCTGTTTGGTTAATCCCATAGTCCAAATTAATTGTTCTTTTCTCTGTGTTCTTATTCATCTTATCATAGTAGTCAGTATACTCTGCCTTACATAACACTTATATGTGTACATGTGTTCTTCCCCCTAGACTGAGCATTACTTGAGAGCAAAGATTTAGCTTTACCTATCTAAATATCCCCTGAATGCTTATACAGTCATGCATCAGTTTAGCGACAAGGATATGTTCTGAGAAATGGGTCGTTAGGCGATTTTTGTCATTGTCGAACATCATAGAGAATACTTACACAAACCTAGATGGTATACCCTACTATACACCTAGGCTATAAGGTACTAATCTTATGGGACCATCATCATATATGTGGTCAATCGTTGACTAAAACGTTATTATGCAACAAATGAATGTATAGTGAATGCCGAATTGTAATGCCTATTGACTTAAATTGAATTTAATTAAATGAGGTTTGTTGTATCCTGCTAGGACTATAGTAGATATAGACACAAATCTCACTCTTTCCTTATAACCCATTTTTCCCTTTAATAGATATATCAAATTACCTACCATATATGGCGTCTCCTCCAGTTTAATTTGGCTTGCCCCTAGTTGGCCATAGCTGATTAAATTCCCCAGAAGGAATTCAGCCACTGAGGGTCTTTTGGTTGTAAGAGAAACAGAAAAGTGCTTAAGAAACAGAGGCCGTCTTTAAACAGGAGAACTAGTGGAGTAGCTCATGGGATTGAAGGTATCATAGAACAAGCAAGCTCAGGGAGGTTAGAAACCAAGACAATTCTGAGGACTCCAGCATTGAGAGCTCATAAATCCTCCGTCCTAGGCACCTCCACTCAAGATGCACATTCTTAAGAATCTGTTTAGGCCAACTTGATTCAAGAGTCCAATCCTATGATTAGCAAACTGGTTCTTCTTCTTTTTTTAACCAGGAATTGGAGTTAAGAGGATGCAAGGAGAGAGGCAGTGGACAAACAAAACAAATCCAAGTATTGCTACAGGAATCTATCCAAGGACTGACTAAGCCACCAATATTCTCTCTCAAGAATGTGAATTTAGAGACCAAAAAACCCCACACAAATGAATGAATGCATTGGTTTAAAAGTCACGTAGACTAAGACTGGGGCCACAATGAGGCAGCCACGGAAACTGAGAGAGCCCTGATAGAGAAGGAAAGATGAGAGACAAGACTGGCCATGCAGTCCCTAAGCAATGAACAAGGTGGCGTCGTTTCCTACTGGGTTCTCCTCCTTCTCTTCTTCAGCCTATCAATGTGTGATTATTTTCTTTGCAACCACTATGTTCTAAGATATTCTTCAGTTCATAAAGAGCAAGATTAGTAATTGCCTCATGCTTTGGGATATTCAACCACAAAATAACTGAAATTAAAATTATCTTAGGTACCAAAGAGTACAGAAAATCAAAGGTAATCTCAGGCAATGAGACTTAAGTCCCATTTGCCTATTCTGCCATTTGGTGATAATGATGATGGTAGTGATTTAAAGATGTGTTTGGCACTTAATAAGTACCAAGCACTGTTTTAAGCATTTACACGTGTTGTCTTATTTAATCCTCACAACAACCCTGAGGGGTAGGTAGAATTATTAGTTCCATTTTATACACGAGAGAACTAAGGTATAGAGAGATTAAGTCATGGAGCCAGGATTCAAATTTCCAAATTCAGAGTCAAAGCCTAAGTTGTTGAAAGTGCAAGTTTCTTTACAAACTTCAGGAATTAAGGAGCCTACAAGAAATCTAAGTCTTGAGGTGGTTTAAAATCTTATAAATACCTCTGGATCAAAAATTTAAATTTTTCTTTTTTTTTTCCAGATCCTACTAAAATCTCAGAGTTACTGTTTAGCCTTTGGTAGCTCCATTAGAAGATGTTTCTAGCTGGACCAAGAAATAAAGCTTTACATGCACAGCTTCCATAACAGCAATAATAATAGTGACCATTTACTAAGCAATGACAATGCACCAGGAATATGGCTTATGAGAACTTTGTACTTATCTCATTTTATCCTCTCCACAACCCAGTGAGATAGATACTACCATTACTTTTACTGTAATTATATGGTATTATTATATAATAAAATGCTCGGCATAAATGCACAATCATTATACAATATTTATATAATAAAATACAACTCTGGATATGTTGCAAGTTTAGTAAGTATTTACTTAATGAATACATGAAGGGATTAATTGGCAATTATCTCTCTGCAGCCTTTAGCCCTTGAAGAGCTCGTGGGAAAATAGGAGCTGTCTTCTCTTTTAGTGGAACTTCTGTCAGAGATGGTTTCACTTGACTTAGACAGTTTTCTTTCTTTTACCCCTCAGTCTCAGAATTGTTCTTTAACCTTTAATACCTCCATTAAGAAGAGTTTCTGTCAAATGCTTCAAAAGTACCCAGTGTGAAGGAGTCTTACTTATCCCCCTTGGTGAGTGAAGTGCGGAGGTCGCAGGTTCTTCAGCCAGCCACTGGATGCTGTACTCAGTTTGGCCCGAGTCCGATGTGGGCAGAAATGCAGGCTGAAGTGCAAGCAGATGCCAAGAACCTGTCTTTTTTCTGTCTCTTTTCTCTCTTTTCACTGGGTTTCTGTGTGTCCTTTGTAGTCCAACCTGCAAATTACTTTGAGAAGGAGAGATCCGCCCTTGGGCCAATCTAGGAATAAATTAGTTTCCTTGCTAAGGTGGGAAAAAATACTAGTAAACCTTTAAACATTGAACTCATGGGTCAAATCATTTGAAATTCCTTTCCTCTCATATTAAAATCTTTTGACTGTGCTGTTCTGAACCCATAGCCTTAAATTACAGTTTACTTCTCTGTTACTTTGCCATCTGTGAACTTGGCACCTTCAGGAGGTTGATCTGTGGTTTAAACAGGAAAAAAAAAAAAAGAATGAGTTGACAAAATGGTTACATCTAATAAAAATATGGGAGCTTCAGTTTGATACCATATCGTTGATGACAGTTATTTGACTCTTCATATCCAGTCATAATGAGACAGGATACTGCATAAGCCAAAGACCACACAAAGGAGGGATGGTAAGTATCAAGAGGGCGTGGAGGAAGTGGGTTACAACCTCTTTTTCTCCCAACTGTTATGTTGTGTCTTGCCTTTAAAAAATCAGTTTAAAAAAAGTACATGAAGTCCTAATGTATTTAAGAACAACAGTAATAACAAAAAAATTAGGTTTATTCAAAGATGCATGGCTTTTTCATCTTTTTCCTTTCACAGGGGACTTGCTCTCCCCACCAAACTCTCCTCCTCTTTATTTTTTTCTCAAATGTTATTATTTCATGTCATCGTGTCAAGCTTAGTCTATTGGAAATTCCTATGTCCTCTGTAATTTAGGTTTTAAGCAACATATGATTTACCCTGTTATTAAAAAATTTCAGCTGCCTTCCCTGAGTGGAATAATTCTGGCATCCTTAATATTCTTCTATAGAAATTGTGATAAAAGAACAGGTAAATCCAATGTGTGGGGCTCCTTTAAAAAGTGAGGACCATGTCAGTGGGTTAAAAGTAAGTTGTTTTGTTCTAAATATCCTTGTTGGGGCCCATTATGCATAAAAAGGGGCCACAGCCCATTTGCAAAGCCTCTGAATGAACTCCATTCATTCTGTACTTGGAAATGTCTCTTCAGCCACAAAAAGAAACAATAGTTATAACCTAATTTCTTTGGCGCCAATATCAGCAGAGGAAAAGCCAAGAGACCATTATGAAAACTTGGTAACTTCTCTTGGTGATTATATAATTCTGTATTCATTGATCATATTTGTGTATTTAAATAAGCAGTTTTTAAAAAGATTATAAAGTGTTTTGGCAATGCTGTAATATCACATTTCATGCTTTAAGCAACATTTTAAAAATGGAGTGCTCCAAAGTAATTTGTTTATTACGGTTACTAAAGTTTATAAAAATACACTAACATGCACCCTGAGGCTTTAAGAGGAAAGCCTTTGTGTTTTAAATTACTGTTTTTTCAAATCTGATGAGAGTTCAAAACTGCAATTTTGTTAGGTAAATCCATTCATCAGTTTCCACATTTACCTGCAGAAGTCAGTTGAGGGTGTACATCTGGAAGTAGGAGTGGTGGTATGATGCGTGTTAGTACCATTTCCAAGTGGTATCCAGAGTGAACTGTAAGTGCAGTCTGACCTGAGCATATCACTTCTTGCTCAGAACCTTTCGTTGACTTCCCATTGCCCTCAGAGGGGAAGCCCACATCCCACAGGATTTACAAACTCCTCTTTCTGGCTTCTGGCTTCTTCCTACTTGCCTTTTCAGCCTCATCTCCCACCATCCTTCCCTCACTGAACTTTCTTCAGCTGGCATGGCTCTTTCTTCCCACGTAACGTAGTTTCTGCATGTTCCTGCCTGGGACTCTCTCCCTTCCCACGCTGTTTGCCCCTTTAATCTGATCAATACTTATTTACTCTTGAAGTCTTAACCTTAAGGTTACTTTTTAAGGAAGACTTTTAGTTCTGTTAACTAGCTAATTAGTTGAAAGTCTAGTGTATTTGGGGCTGGTTGTATGGGGATTACTTGCTGAAGGATAGTTTGGAAGCAGATTGTAAAGCACTTCCTAAACTGTGCTTTCAAGTATTTGAACAGGAAAATGATGTCAGCTCTGTGTTCTAAAATTTTGGAGGATGGATTGAGTCTTAACACCACACTAACCCTTTTGATGATCCATCCCATCTTCGCTCTCTCCAAAGCACTGTGAAAAATCACTTGCTCTGATTGCATTGTTGGAGTCCCTGCTAATTCGTTATTGGAAAATACCAGCTGCCAGTGTTTATCCTTATGTTATCATTTACTTGGTGAGTGATACTAAATATAATATAAACTAAAACTCAAAGACCATTAAATTATTAAATAGTATATAATGTGGTAGTTAAGAGTACAGACTCTAGAGAAATCTGGTTTAAAATTCTTGCTATACCACTTATTAGCTGCATGGATGTGGACGAGCTATTAAGACAATTTACTTAGTAAAATAGACTCAAACTGAGGAGTGAGGAGATTAGGGCAAGGAAAGTAGACCCTAAAGCAGTTTGCCAAGCATGACATTTCTTTGCATTTGAGAGTGTCATCTAAAAGTGCATGTGAATCTTGCATTCTCTTCCGTAATACATTTCTGTTTGTTTTAACATAAAAATATTTTTAAGTTGGGAGAGGGGATTAAGTTGATTGGTGGTTATTGTCTCAAATTTTCTGTACAATTATTTCTCCAAAAAGACACACTATGTTTACTCTATGGCTTGAAGCACTCCCTGGTACAAAGGTATGTGAACAAACTAAGGAAATTACCAGAAATGTAAATATAAAATCTCATTACAGCAGAAGTTCTGCATTAATCTTCAGCTGCTGCTCTATAGTGTTCACCCCAAGAATACTATATTCTAGATGAATTTTTTAAAAATCTACCTCAACAATGTTACAAAATAAACCCATCATTTCCCTCCCCTCACCATTCCTAAAGCCAAGTTATCCTATCTTTCCTGGCTTCACCATTTTTCCAGTTATTCTCACAGAAACCTCAAGAGGCACATGGGTTATCTCTTTTCCTTGTGTCCCCTTAAATATTTTAGTTAAATATTTTAGTCTCTCTCCACAGAATCCACTTTAAACATACAATTCTTTTTGTCACTGCCTTTTCTTTTCCATTTGTTTCCCGTAGTCAGCAGTCCAGCTTTTGATTGTCTCTTGCCTGGGCTGCGTTCATGAGCAGGTTTCCTGCATGCATTCTCTTTCCCCTTTCATTTAGCCCGTGTACATATTCCTTCATTATCCCTCCGCCAGCTACAAGATTAAGTATTGATTTCCAAGACAGGCCTTCCCCTATCACGTTATGCTGGTCTTCCTTTCCAGCCTAATCTTTCCCTACTCTTCTATATGGTCCATACTCTACAGCCAAAGTGAACTGTCCACGCTTCCCTGAGCACCTGATAGCTCTCTTGTCTCCAAGCCTCAGCACCAACAATTTCCACTGCTTTTTACTATTGTGTCCATTTTTCAAAGCTAATCTCACAAGCCCCTTTTTCCATAAATTCTTCCTTGATCATCCCAGCTGGATGTGTGAGGTCTCTCTCTCCTTTCATTTATTCATTCATGGAACAAATATTTATCAAATGCCTAACATGTATCAAATGATATAGTGCTGGGGATTTAGCAAAGACTAGGACAGAATTGGTACCTATCCTAATGGAGGTTATAATCTAACAAACAAAATAAAACTTAATAACTAATTTCACGTGATATGGGTTTTTCGAGTCTGCGCAGCCTTTTTTGAAGGGTATAACTTAGCCTAGGAGACAGGTACGGCTTCCCTGATGTAAGGTATAGACAGAGATCTGGAGAATGAAGAGGAACTAGCTAGGTGAAGTAGGAGGAGAGAATTAAAAGAATTTGGGGACATGAAAGAGAGTGTTCCAGGCAGAGGGAACAACATATGCTAGGGCCCTGAGGTGGGAATGAGCATGGCACATTTAAAGAACTGAGAGAAGGTCAGTATGAGCAGCCAGCTGGGATGTAACATGAATAATGGGACAGGGAAAAATGAGATATTAACAAAAGAGGGATTGATGATCCATGGGCTCTAAAATAAATTAGAACTGAAGTAAGGAGAGAAGATAGAGAAAAACAGGAAGAGAGTGGAGGAAACAATGCCTGGAGACTCTAATGAGTTTGAAGAAAAAGGATGGTGATAGTTGACGGGGAGAACCTTTGGTCAGGGAGTCCCATATCTCATTCCTCATTAAACCTGGTAATATGTTCACACTTCCTATATTCTGTTGTATTTTACATTATTTATGTATATAATCGTCTTATTCTTGATACTAAATTGTTATAGATTAATAATTATAAATAATATGGTTCAATATTTACAAGTAAAAAATTTTTGCTGCTATACGTATTTCTTTCTTTGATCATTTAATGGAAGTATTTTTTCCCCATCTTATTTCTGAACTCATCTCATATGTCATTGGGCAAATACTGAATGCCACAGGGTACATGACACTTTAGTAAGCATAAAGAAAAGCACCAGAATCAAAAGCAAACTATGTGCTACAAAAGAGTTTGTGAATTAATAAATGAGGCTATTTTCTGGAGTCCCCTCTCTTTCAAAATGTAGGAAGTGGTAGTATGTTTTGGTCCATTCACAGGATTGGAAAGAGAATGGGGACTAAAGAAGGGGCAGAAATCTAGTGGTAGGATTCAGTAAATTTGATTTCTAGCTTCTTAGTAACCTTGATGTTTAGCCTACTTGAACTTTTCTTCATTTCTCCACTCAGAACACCTGTTTATCCCAGTGGGATTGCTTCCATTTATGAGAACGAATGCACATACATTAAGCAAGCCAATTTCAGAAATGAGTCTCTAGGACTATTATAACCTAAACAAATGAAATGAGATACTTTTCACCTAAAGTGTCTCTTTTTAACACGCTTTTGCATTTCTCCTCCATTGACTTCATTGAGTCTGATGTGTATTTTCTTTGTATGTTTACCCTACACAGATAAAGGCAGGATGTCCCTGTTTTTTCAGTTAGATGTTAGATAAACTCACCATACATTCATTTTCAACCGCATAGATAAAAGGAAGTTTTATTTACGTGAAGAAGTCATCCACATGACATTAGACACTCAAAATTAATGGGAAATAATATTAAAAATGTAACCCTTATAAATGTTAGTGATCATCATCTTCCTTTTTTGCCCTCCCAGGTGCTTCCTGAAGGTGGTTACTCCAATGAAGCTTTCAGATATGCACGGAAAGAATGTGGTGCTCATCATACTGGCACAGCCAAGAGATATGGGTGTAAATGGCTCTTGGAGAAGACACCAAAGACAGTGAGGATCTTTGGATCACCACAGAATTGTAGCTCAGTGCCTATGGCTTTGCAAACACTATACGGTCCTATGTGAAGTCCTGTGGACGGCTTGGAGTAGAGTATATAGGTATGCTTTGTAGACGTCTTCAGGCATTATCATCAGTTTAGAGATTCAACCATTCTTTTTTATATTTTAGAGAATTAAATAATTTTGTGATGTGTGAATCTGAACATGGCAGATGGTAGAAGAAATATTGTTATATGTTTTTAAAGAAGTAAAATTTTGTGTTTTGAAATCCCTGTATATGTTTTCTTTTTTTTTTAAAAAATATATCGGCCTGCTGTTTATTGCACCATTTGGAGATTTTTTTTTTTTTTTTAAGATTTTTTATTTTTTCCTTTTTCTCCCCAAAGCCCCCCGGTACATAGCTGTGTATTCTTCGTTGTGGGTCCTTCTAGTTGTGGCATGTGGGACGCTGCCTCAGCGTGGTTTGATGAGCAGTGCCATGTCCGCGCCCAGGATTCGAACCAACGAAACACTGGGCCGCCTGCAGCGGAGCGCGTGAACTTAACCACTCGGCCACGGGGCCAGCCCCCCTGTATATGTTTTCTTATAAAACTCCCAACAGCTTAGTTACAAAGTCAACTGTCTCAGATGTGATGTCTCTGTCCTTGCTAATCTTTTTACGAGTTCTTTTGCTATTTTATAATCTTGTGATTCATGTCTGTCCTTAAGTGTCCATTTGTCTTTGTCTTTGTATGTCATATTTATTTCAGCTACTTTACAAAAAGTAGAACTAGAACTCCCTGCATCCTGTAGCATAAAAGACAATCCCTTTTTCGTATTCTCACCCCTGATTAAGAAAAACCCTCTTTCACAAAGCTATCGCTAAAGCTCTGCCTCTCTGCTATTTGTAGTCACAGTAACTGTCCAAGTCTCACGTAACCTGCACCTTGGAGAGGGAACCTACCACCAGTTAAGGTCTGGTCCTTTGCTATGTAGGTTAAGAAACTCAGTTGACCCACTAACTAAATATTGCTTATTAACCAAATGCTGTGGTCTATGCATTGTAATAATGTGAATTTATCCTGTTATTTTGAATAAATATTATGGCATCATATCAAGGAGACTTTATCGTATTAACAGATCAAATATAGGACATAGAATTATAGCAGAGATTTCCAAGACCTCAATGAGTGTAGCACATAGAAAGAGCAGTAGATTAGAAATAAGGAGGCTAATATTCTTATCTCAGTTTTATTGATATTATCTATGTATATTTGAGGCTAATCATTTAAATTCTCTGGGCTTCAGCAAGAAAGGGGAAAGATGTAGAAGGCAAGCCCATTCCTTTTCAGAGTATGATCCAGAATTTGCAGGTATCGCTTCTGCTCATGTACTTTTGGCCAGGGCTTAGTCAGTTGGTCACAGGTAGCTAGAAAGGAAGCTGAAATCTGTGGTCTGTAGCTGAAACTTGTAGGATTTTATTACTAAAGGAATTAGACTTTTGAAGGATAACTAACAGTCTTTGCCATTTGTCCCCTTTTATCAGGAAAGCAAATGCTGTCTCAATACCTAACTTCCCCCTTCACCCCTCAGCAGATTTCTGCTTAGGCCAGAATTGGGTCATATGGTCACCTCTAGGTGCAGGAAAGCTGGGGAAGCAGGAGACAGGATTGACATGATTGGCTCTGACCAAAGTTTCCAGATCATTTTCTTGGTTCACAGCTCCCTTGCGGTCTCACTAAGTTTTTATGGTGCCAAAAGAAATACATAAGACATCCATTTACAACTTAGTAGGCATTTGAAAAAATTATACACATAAACTGAAAGAAAAGTAATACCTGTCTCATTTTTACATAACCACGTATTACTAGCAGGATGTGTACACCTGTTGTGCACTCTACTTGAAATCAGATTGGACAATGCCATTTCTGGTTCTGTGTGCTTTTCATGCCATCCATGTTGGTTTGTTGGTTTGTTAATCACAGCAATCACTGAAAATCCAGCTTTGCAATGATACAGTGTGGTCTAAAGGAATGTAGACATCGAATGTACCCTAAACTAGTAGTTTGCATGCTGTCCAACGGATGTTGAGCCCCACTGTGTTTCCCTTGAAAATTAAAATATGCCATGGCCCCCCAGTGAGTTTACTTTGGCACCCTTGGATACAGGGCACACAGTTTGAGAATCATGGCCTTAGACTAATCATGATCCATTATCTGGGCCTGGACATAGTGCTCCCAAGACAAGAAGCAGGCTTCTTTTAGAAAGAAAGGAGAATGGAAATTATTCAGGAAACTAACAATGTCTGCCTCACTCTGTCCCCACTAGACTAGGTACTCTTTTAGAATGGAGGCCGTGTCTGATTTTACACACTGTTTAATGTGTAACACAGTTCTTGGTCCTTAGAAGGAGCTCAGTATATATTTACTAAATGAATGAAGAAATGAAGACTCTATGGTTAATAATATACGTTCAATTCTATTAACCACAGAATGCCAGGTTATAGGAAATCTGTTGCCTATACAATAAGCTTCTGTGTGAATTCAAGGGCCTGGACTATGCCTTCCTCATTTCTTTCTGTTCAGTGCCCAGCAATTATTTGGCATATTATATATATATATATTATTTGGTGATAGAAAAGTGTTGGCTGGATGAATGAGTGAATGTCTCAGTGAGGGCTAGTTCTATCACCAGACACCATTACAAAGGAGTTTCCTTACACTGATAATGAAAATGCTTATGAGTGAGGTCTCAATATAAATGCCCATGCTGACTGACAAGAAAGAAAAATAACCACTCCATCTTATCACTATGGATCTGAGGCTTCTGTTCCCACAGTCACTACTAGAAAAACTGACAAAAAGCAAAAAACAGAACTTTTTTGAGATGTGAGGACTTTTCTATAATAGTTTACATTGTCAGCAGCTAAACCCTTTCAAAATTCAGGATCATTACATAAAGTCTAGAAAATGACTTTTTTTAGAAGAGCCACCAAACTTTGTAAGAATGGTAGATATTTGAGAAAAATTTGTCTTTTCCCTTTCTCTTGTCCCCTCAGCTCAAATTTATTTTTCTGTATCTCGTGTTTTTGCACAGGGGAAGCCATTCAAACTCTTGGCCCTCAGTTTCCCTGATTGTAAAGAGGGTAACTCTGACACTCCAGAGAAGAATGTGTATGTGTTAGCATGTTAGAGTTATGTCTGGATCTGAAAATTACCTATGGTTATTTGATTTATCTAGTAGGACGTTTAGGAAGTTATTTATGTATCTGTCTCTATCACTAAATCACCAGTATTTTGAAAGCAGAGTCTACGTCCTTTTCATTTTGGAATTCCTGGAGCACTACATGGAGCCCAGCAGAGTAGGGACCCAGGATATATTTGTTAAGTTAATAAACTATTATTGAGATTTTCCCAAAAGCATTAAGCACAGTGTGTTGTTCATAATAAATACTCAATGTGTGTATTTTTATCTTGAGAGAGCCAAAATCATCTTTACTTTAATTCCTTCAGTATTCCCGAAAACTAAAGGGAATCAGGATTTATTCTCCCTGTTTTGTAAATGGAAAAGTATAGTTGTCTTTAATGATGGATACCAAATCTTGAATTTGTGTACTATAAAAGAAATAAACTAGTTAATGTATTTTTAAAACATTCTCTGTTTTATTGAAGAATATTTGTTATATATATCTTTTTTTTTTTGGTTAATACTTTTTTCTACCAGTGTAATAAAAGCTTTCACTCAGCATTTACTGGATGCGTGTTGATGTCCAGGTGCCAGACTGATGTTGCAGTCAGTTTTACATTCCTAAATTTTTTGGTTTTTTGGTTTTTTGCTGAGGAACATTAGCCCTAAGCTAACATCTGTTGCCAATCTTCTTCGTTTTTTACTTGAGGAAGATTAGCCTTGAGCTCACATCTGTGCCAGTGTTTCTCTACTTTATATGTGAGTCGCTGCCCCAAAGTGGCTGACAAGTGGTGTAGGTCCATGCCTGGGATCCAAGCCCGCAAACCTGAGCTGCTGAAGTGGAATGTGCTGAATTTAACAACTATGCCAGGGGGCCAGCCCTGTAAATTTTGGTTTTTAAGTGCATTTTTGTTTCTGACCACAAAGTAATACATGCTCATTGCAAACAATTAAATTACTATAAAAGTATTTAACAAAAATGCCAGAGATAACTTCTGTTGATAGTTCAGAGTATATTTCTACAAGTTTTTCTATGGATTTATTTACATGTAATAATTTGTTACAATTTTTGGGTGCAGCCTTTTAAGTGAAAGTGAATCATACTGCACATACTATTTTGCAATTTCCTTTTTTTTTTCACTTAGTAGTGTATCTAAGTGTAGAGCATCTTTCAACCAGAAAATATAAATTCTCCTCATTCTTAATTGCTGGGTCTTCCTTTTAGGTGTTCGTAGTACCCTATACTCCACTTTGGAATTACTCGTCACATTTATAGTTTAAATTTTTACTTGTAAATTTGTAGGTCTTGTTCCTGTTTCCCTAAATAGATTGCAAATTCCACACCGAACATACACTGCCTGAAACATATACACATAACAGCAATAGATGCTATGAATAAATGAATGAATGAATGAGTGAATGATGGATTTCGATCCCAAGACTTTCTTTACAAAGCCTATGCAATTGCCGCATATTCATACTGCCTTACCTTTGTGGTTCTTTTATATGCTATAGGAATTTTCAAATTCTTGTTATTTATGATACATTATTTTCAGTTTTGTTTAGCATTTTTAGGTCAATGTGATGACAGAGAAATAAGCATTTTAGATATTCAAGAGTTTAGGAATAATAACTACATAGTGAGAAAAATAATCGTATTTTAAATCTTTTAAGTTATGGAGCTTACTAATTTTCAAAATTAAAGAGATGATAAGCATTCACAAAGCAGCTTTATTTCACTTTTCTGACATATTTCTTAGTCCATTCTCTTTCTACCCATTCAAGAAGAATAAGTTTCTAAACCGAAATAATTACATTAAATTAAAGGATGAATAGTAGAGACTACTAGTTATCCCACGGTAGATGTTTCCATGGTGGTAAGATCTCAGAGTTGTGACGATTGGCAATGGATGCTGGATTTCTAGCTTGCAACCAGGCATGGCCAATAGTATGCAAGTGGAAGTGTCTTGTGGCAGGTTTCATGAACATTCCTCAGGTGTGTGCCCCTTCACTCTTGTCCTCTGACCCTTTCTGTGAAACCGAAGACTTGCACGACAAAACATTAACGTGAACAGATCGCAGGGGTCCACTTGGTGGCATAGTGGTTAAGTTTGCACACTCCACTTCTGCAGCACAGGGTTCACGGGTTCAGGTCTGGGTCACAGACCTACACACCACTCATCAAACCACGCTGTGGTGGCATCCCACATGCAAAATAGAGGAAGATTGGCACAGATGTTAGCTCAGGGACAATCTTCCTCACCAAAAAAAACCAGATGAATAGCTCCTGGGTTCCTGGCAATGTGGGGCACTGTGGCAGCCATGAACCACTTCCTGGACATTTTTTTGAGAAAAATAAACTTTCATCTTTATTAAACTGTTTCCGTCATTTGCTGCCAACCTAATCTTAGCTAATACAGATATTGAATCTGAAATTTCTAAGAAAGTTCTGTAATCTTGGTTACTTGCCACAAATAACTAGCTCCTACCAATAGCATTTTACCAAAGAAACCATATGAGGCGTTACTCCCTTTTTACAGATAAAGAAAATAAGGGCCGGAGAAGTTTCAATTCAGATTCTACGTCCAATGCTCTTCATAAGAGACTGCATTTACATGCTGACAAGTAAAAAGATGGAACACAAAGTCAAAAATAGCCTGCTTTTGTCCAGTTCTGTATTTGTTTCGAGATATTAATCTCATCTAGTTCTCACAACCACTCTTAAAGTAGGTTAATAAAGGACAAAACCGAGACCCAGAAAGTGTCATCTGCACGAGGTAGCAAAACTAGACAGTGGACTAGTTTCCTGGGTTCCAGTTCTTTATGCTTTTTATCACATTGCTCACCAATTGTCGTACACCTCATCACAGGGTATATTATTTTACATTTTATTAACCAAGTCGGACAGTTTTTTCCATCTCCATTGTAGACTACAGGATGTCCTTTTCACGCCCACGTTTGCATGATTGAGAGAAGAACATGAAAACCAAAGAAGATTCTATTGTTTATTAAGTAAAGTAATGTTTCTCTCTCGCTCTGGGAAGGAGGAGATATTGGAAGAAAGGGTAGAGAAAGAATATATCTGAATTAGGGTGCTCTCTGGGTCCAAGGAAACAGTGGTATTAATTGTTACCTATACTCTTGACCCACCAGATGGATAATGATGTATCATTTCAAAACCTCAAAATCTCAGGCAGTCCATTCATTGACTGAAACAATGTAAGCCTAATTGAAAAAGCCACATGCAGAAAAAACCCAAGAGCTGATTTGAGTGTCCTCACTAGTTCAAGCTGAAATTTTTAGTGTGCAATTTACATTTGGGTTCATGTCCCACTGCACTCAAATTTCAGTATTATTCAGTTTCCTGAGGAACCCAAATATGGACAACTTTAGAAAACAATATTTTCCTCCACTTCCTCTGTAATTGTTTAGGTTGCTGCTCTGTATTGCTTTTGCTGTAGCCTTAGATCATCAAAAGGATACTCTATATGTAAACGTATCCTGACCTTGACCTCTTCTCTAACCCACTTTAAAAAGAAACCATTTTGGGGCTCTCTGATAGTTTCTCTTTTAATTTGTCTGCTTTTCTTATTGTGTATTTTGTTCCCTTTTGCTTGTGTGGAATAGGGACTGAATGTTGATGACTGAAAGTTTGGATTTCTGCCAGGCATTTATTTTGGGGCAAGTTCTCAGTTTATTGGCACTTATATTTACCTACTGCCCTGTGCTACCCTCTCCTCCCCACAGTATGACATACACCCACTCTTTTCCTCCCATGTAGGGGGAAGGGTGGGAGTTCTTTTAAGAATCTCTGTAAATTTAAGTGTTTATAGAGGATTTCTGGGTAGACATAGATAAGGCCCTGGGAGCTTATTAAGGATAATAAAATTAGTTTCTCGACTATTTTTTCTAAAGGAAATATTCTGAAACCACTTCCTTGCATTTCCATCATTAAAGTTGTCTCTAACTTGAACTTTCCTTAATAGTCAATTCTTATGCAACTTCATTTTCCCGTACTGCAGCATGAAATATTTTACTTAAATGACTTTTCTTGGTATAAACATTTCATTTTAAGGAAATGGGACATGAAATTCACTGTACACCCCTGCTGTTTTTCTATATCCCAGTATTCATTTGAGAGTCCAATTCTTAGTGTTTTCACTTTCCTATTTCCCTGCCATGATAACCTGAGTAGGGTGAAGCTGTGAAGTGAAAGTAAGAAGTCCTGAGTGTTACTAGATAACTGTTGCCCAATCGATGGCCTCTACATTCCTTATTAGTAGCATGTATGTTTGATAACTAGTAGTTTGTGTGGGCTTGTCGAACTAAAGTCAGAGAAGCAATAATTAATTACTAGTAATTAATGAGTGAAAGATTGCAAAGTAAGGGAGTCTCATCATTTAATTGGCTTGGATTAAAGAAAAGGAAGAACAGTGTTTTTAAACCTTATCACATGATTACTTTAAAAAGACCAGTATCCTTTTTACTGACTATTATAAGATACTTTTTCAAAATGTACTTCCATAATTATAGTGATTTTTCAGCAATCCTAAGAAAGATAAAATAATGTCATAATTATTTTTATTTTATTTATTAAAAACAAAAAGTAAAGTACCCTCTTTTATAATTCCTTGATTCTTTCACTCCCTTGCAGATTCAATTTCAGTTCCACATTAGGCATAAAAATTCCTGCAATTATTTCATATTCTAATAGTTTCTGCCTTCTCTGAACTGTGATATATCTCTTAGATATCTCATGGCACTCATTCTAATCTTTCCTTATGTGCAATGTTGTTATTATTCTTTAGAATTTTTTTAAATGTGTTGCATCTTCTAAACTGAATTTTAATTTGCTGGAAAAAAAGGACTACGTAGTCTCATTTTCTCTCAAAGTTTTATCTGTTAACACAGAATAAATCTTAATAAATAAATCATAATTTAACTTGCCCTATAGTTCCTTGGTATTGGAATGTATGAACATAATTGCCAGGGCAACTCATGTTAGTCTGTGTAAGTAAATAAGAAACAGTTAATTCTGACCATTTTCTCAAAATTATATGCTATTTCCATGAAAAAAGAACTTTGTCTTGATAAGTATACTGTTTGGTGTAATTCACTGTAAAAAAATCTTTGAGTTATGGGGAGGGAGGCAATAACAAAAGTTTTGCAATCATAATATTTTATATTTTACAAAGTTCTAGATTTTTCAAAAATGTTTTCATGTGCCTTTGGAGGTAGACACAAAACATACTTTAATATTACAACACATCATTTAATAGTGAATGTTAGGTTTTACTTGAAATTCTTTGACAGTATACAGTGATGGAAATATCAGAATCAAAGTGCCTGGGTTTGAATCCTGGCCTCACTACTTGCAAGCTGTGTGACCTTTGTCAAGTTACTTAACCTCTCTGTATCTCATTTTCCACGTATGTAAAATAGACATGATTATAATAATTGGTTGTAATAATTAAATGCATTAATACATATAAAACACTTAGAATTGTGCTTAGAACTTAATTAGCACTGAATAAGTGTCTGCTTTTATTACTATTTGGGAAAAAATTTCAATGTATTATGATTTCCAGTTGAATACAGACTATTACCACAAATTTTATATAAAAAATGGATCAGCTATAGTTGGTAAAATAATTTTATTTCTCTAACTACAATGTCATAAACGTAAGTATAACCACAGTGTCTTAAACTTTTCTATAAACTATCCCTTACCACGTACACAGGACAGTCCTTTATTATTTGCTCAACAAATACATGATTATTGTTGATTAACTGTATAATTCAGTTTCTGTTACTGGATAAATATTTATTGGAACGTGTTCAAATTCAGTCTCTTTAAATTTGTTTTGCTTGTTCAACATCCTTGGCAAGCTTTTGTTTTTTTTGTCAATTGAAACACACACAAAGGTAAATATATATATACCATCAAAAATATAGTTTAGAAAAGGCATAAAATCTCTCCAATGCCACTCCATTCCTCCCATAAGCATCCTTACAATGCCATTTTCCAGACGTTTGCTGCATATCCCCGTTGGTTTTTTATATACTATCTAAGCATACAAACATGTCCATATATATATGCTCACACAGTACTTTTTCCCCATAAAATTGGAATTATACCATTCATAATGGTCTGTGGTCTGTTATGTTTTTCCTTAATATATCACATGCGTCTTACTATATTAATTCATATAGATTTATCCTCATTCTTTTTTTTTCATTTTTTTGGTGAAAATCTGGAAGCATGTAAAAACATGTACATTATATATAAATAAATAAATGCATAATGAACATCCATTCATCCACTACTCAGGTTAAGAAAAAGAACGTTGCCAGTGCATTGGAACTGTCTATCAATGCTCCCTTTTTAATGGCTGCAGTGGTTTTTCTGTCTATACTTTCATTCATTTAACTGTTCACTTATCAGTAGATTTTTAAGTTGTTAGTAAATTTTTGCTGTGACTAACAATGCTGTAATGACCGTCCTCTACTTTATTTTTACATTCTCATGGAACTGTGCCCACAGGATGGATTCCTCGAAGTGAGATTACTAGGTAATAGGATATGTACTTTTCAGTTTTTAATAGGAAAAACTACATTATCCTTCAAAAGTTTGTACAAATTTATACTGCCACCAACAATGTAATAGAGAGCTCATTTCCCCACACCCTGTACCTATCCCACGGTTGTTGATATCAGTCTTTTTAATTTTTCTAATCTGATCTGAAAAAATATCATGTTTATTTTAACTTATATTTTTAGTTGGTGAAGTTCAGCATCCTTTCATGTTTATTAGGTATTTGTACTTCTTCGGTGAATTGCCTGTTCATACCCAAAACCCATTATTCTATTGATTTGTTCATGTTTTCATACTATTTTGAAGGAATGTTTTTATAAAATAGATACATAAATCCCTTCTTGGTTATGAGTCACCAGGTTTTCTCTTGGGTATGATTTTGAAGCTTTTTATGCGTCATTGAATGCATGAAGGCTTGGATGCCTTGAGGTTCAAGAAAGAATATTTAGTAAACCATTTTTCACACTTCCATTTTCTCACAGTATTTTAACCTTGCACAGCACAGGTTATTTAAAGAATGTGGATTGATCAGTCTAAAATTGCGTTTGTCATTTCTTCTCATTCTCATAGACAGAGGGTGTTAAATTGCTAAGATCTCTGTAGTCCTTGGAGACCATTTTAGAGTTGTGTCCTAGTTTTCCAGAGGCAATTTATTATTGTACCAAATAAATCGCTATATAGAAGCTGTGTATTCCTCAGTAAAGGGGCAATTATATTAGTTTAGCATTAAGAGTCAAGACTTCAATCACCTTTCTTAAAGGTTCTTATAGGGGCCAGCCCGTGGCTGAATGGTTTTGAGTTCCTGTGCTCTGCTTTGGCGGCCCAGGGGTTCACCAGTTGGGATCCTGGGCGCAGACCTAGCACCACTCATCAAGCCATGCTGAGGCGGCGTCCCACATAGCAGAACCAGAAGGACGTACAACTAGAATATACGACTATGTACTGGGGGGCTTTGGGGAGAAGAAAAGGAAAAATAAAAGAAGAAGATTGGCAACAGATGTTAGCTCAGGTGCCAATCGTTTTAAAAAAATTAAAAAAAAATAAATGTTCTTATATATACCTTTAATTGTCCCTTGGTATTTTATTTTCTAGATTTTTTTTTTTTTTTTTTTTGGTAAGAAAGAAATTTTGGGTATGGTAGAAAAGTGATAAAGATCCTAGAAAAACTGACAACTTATTAAAAACTAACTTGAACACTTTATAAATTGCTAATATAAATGAATAATTGCTTCTGTTAGAGCAACTATGCTTGACTGTATTCTTACAAAATACAAAAAAGGCCAAACACACACTTTTGCAAAAGGTATTAAAATTAGAACCATAGACAATTTTTTTTCCTTTTCCCTTTAAATGTCTGGGTTATATGTCTTTGAGAAGCAGGGAACATATTTTATTGTTAGCCTGTAGACAGAACAGATATTCTGTCATTTGAATTTTTAAAATTTACGTTTTCTAATTTGATTAAATTTTTTTGGTCCACTATCTATAGAAAGACTAACATATTTTGAGAAATAGGAAAATCTGGTCTATAATTTGAGACTATAATATGGCTCATGGTAATTTCTTTTTAATTGTCTTAATATATTTAATGTGTTTTTAATATGTTTAACATGTTAGAAAAGAAATTTTTTCTCTGTTTTTTTCCTCCTCTGCTAATTTTAATTCTCTGTTTTTTGTTTAGTTCATATGCATGAAATATCTAAATGTTGGCAGGAGTTTTTAGCTAGGCTCAGCTTTTAGTAAGCCAAAAGATTTTGAAAGAAGATGGGCATTCTTTAGCTTCCAAAATGTTGACTCTGGATTCAGCAGCTACCAAGTAATAATAGACTACCCACTGACTTAAAGGTCAGACTCACGGAATGATTAGAACATCGTGATTATGTGAAGAAAAAACATTGCATCATCTAGTGCCAAGTTTGAATTGGATTGTGTTCTGTGACCTACTTTCCAGACTGGTTTGGTCTCTATGGATAGAACATGCACCAGTATTCTCTGGACACTGTTAGTTATTCAAAATATGAACGTTTTAAAGAAGTCATATGTTGATGATTCTTACCTTCTTAGTAATATCATTAATGTGGCTGATTTGTCAACAACTATGTGATGTAAAGAACATTACAGTGTACAAAAACTAAGACAAACACTATTACTGGAAGCCCTGATGTAGGCAAAAATTATAAACTTCACTGATAGTTATACTGGTTATACAGGTCATGTTATTTTGTTTATATATGTGTTATTTTGTTAGTATATATATTTAAAATAGCTTTATTATATATAATTCCAATACATAAAATTCATTCTTTTAACATGTACTATTCAGTGGTTTTTAGTATATTCACCGAGTTGCACAACCATCACCAATATTTAATTTCAGAACATTTTCATCGCCCCAAAAAGAAACCTTGTACCATTAGCAGTCACTTCCCAAAGTTAGTTCTTTGGGATAAACCTCTCACTAGACTGACCAAGAAGAAAAGAGAAATGAAAATTATGAGAAAGAAAGGAAAATTATGGAATAAAACATGATTATCTCAGATGCAGAAAAAGCATTTGAAAAAATTTAACATCCTTTTATGGTTTAAAAAAAAAAAACTTTGCTAACTAGTAGAGAAAGGAAATTCACAAATCTGATGAGGGTCTCTATAAAGAAACAATTAGCCATTATACTTAATGGAGATACACTCAAAGCTTTATCTTTAAGACCTGGAATACGGCAAGGATGATCACCATCACCCTTTTTATTCAGCCTTGTTCTGGAAGCCTGAGTAAGTGCAGTAAGGAAAGAAAAAAAGTATACAGATTGGAGAGGAGTTAATAAAGTTGCCATTATTTGTGAATAATGATTGTGTTGAGCAAAATTTCAAAAGCATCTACAGATAAATTATTGGAAATAACAAGGCTGATAAATAGAAGATCAGTATTAGGCAACCAACTACCAATCTGAAATCTCAACTTAGTATCTGGGAGTCATCTCAAACTTAATAGGGCCCAAACTCTTGATTTCTTTCCTTCTAAAACTTGTCTCACCTCCATCCTAGTGCTGCCATTTTTGTCAGTGGCAAGACCACTTACCTAGTTACCCAAGCCAGAATTAAAGGGTGAGACTGCTTCTAGCCTCTGTACTTCCTTTGTGGAAATCAGAAAAAGTCACTCCTTGCGAGTGCAGGTAGCTCCATACCTGGGGACAGGACTTTGTGAGCTAAGTGTCTGCAAGATTTCAGCTCTCACGTGGCTTGTCAGCTAGGCACTCTTCTGCAGTGAACATCCCTCACAACTGTATGTGGCAGCCTAGCGCTGTTTATCTGTTCCATTGATCAATAGTTTGTATCAGTAAGTGATTACCATATTTTGACTAGTTGGTCTAGATTTGAATCTGCCTTGATCTTCCCCCTGTTTTCTCTTCTCCCCAAACTCAGTCATTTCAAAAATACTACTAAATCTATCTCCAAAAAATATCTTGAGACCACTCTCTTCTCCGGCTCTCCTCTCCTTCCACCTCTGTCTGAGCCACCATCATCTCCCACCCTGACCACTGTACAACACCCTCCTGGCTGGTCACTAGGCTTCTACTCTTGCTTCCTTCCAATTCATTCTCCACCTAGCAGGTGAAGTGATAATCGTGCAACATATGTCCAATAACGTCAATCTCCTGCTTAAATTCTTCATGATCTGACCCTGTGTGTTTCCAGCCTCATCTTGTGCCACTCACCTCTTTACTCACTCTCCTTTAGCCACACTAATCTTATTTCAGTTTAATTAATTTCCTGCCTTGGGCTTTTGCAAATGCTTGTTCCTCTTTTTCAAATAGTAGGAATAACTAGGACTTATTTCGCTCTTGATGTGTGCCAGGCACTGTTCTAACTAGCCCCCCACATATGCACACATTTAATTCTCACAACAGTAGTATGGAATAGGTACTATTGTGTTCTACATTTTACAGATGAGGAAACAAAGACACAGAAGGTTAAATAAATTGCCCAAAGTCCAACAACGGGTGATAATGAAACCAGCATGAGCTTCTCCACACTGTATAGCAGCCTCCTCTCATCCTCTAGGTCTTAGCATATTAGCCTCATCCTTGGGAGGCCTTCTGTGGTCACTGTATCTAAGGTAAGTCTCATGATGCGTCACCATCTCAGCTGCATAGTGTGCTTCATAGTGCATACTATGACTTACTGTTTTATCTTAATCTTTTATTCCCCATGTATCTCTCACTAGAAAGTAAACTCCATAAGGACAGGAACTTATTATTACAAGCATCGATATGCTAAATGCTGTAAAATGCAAAATGATGGAAGAGAAAACACTTTCAACATCTAACACCTTGCTTTGCACGCAATAACCACTCAAGAAATGTTACCAAATTAATAAGAATAATATCCCTTTCCTATTTAGATACTTAAGTGCAGAAAAATGTCTTTTACAATTTAAAACTAAATGAAAAAAAAACTACTGAAATTACTCCTCAGTCAACTTAGGTTTTCCAAAAAACTCCTACCTATGCTCAACTTACTATAAGGATCATATAACCAGACAGACAGGAAGGAATCTGTCTAGCTGTGAATTAAAGATAAGCTAAAACAGAGTCCTTTTTTCAAAAGAACTCACTGTTGAGATCTTTTCTGATTCTGGGCTACATTCAAAGGCTTTAGTAGTAATCATTACTTTATTTCAATCAGGGATTTAGTTAGGAAATAAATGTCTAGTATTTTCTTTTTGGTTGAATGACTTAATTTATTTTAATGCTCAGCCAGGTTTCTTATCAAAAGTGGCAGAAACTAATTGGCTAATTGAAGCAAAGGGAATTTATTGAGAGGAGGTCAGGCTCACAGAACCATCAAGGAGCCTGGAGCATGGAAGCCTTAAAAATAGGCGGGAACCAAAGGTCACTAGTGTCAGAAAGTCAGAAGCAGTCCCACAGTTACTGCTTTGTCACTGGATGGCCTGAGCAGGTCGCCACCGCAATACTGCCGCTGTGCCCCTGTCCTTGCATGGCTCATGAAATAGAAAATCCCCTGAGAAAGCATCTGATTAACCTAGTTCGTGTGCTAGACTGCCCAAGTCTTAATTCTCATGTTTCACTACACACTGTTAATTCCCCAGAAGGAAGATGGCAATGTGAATGCTGGGAAGCCAAAAAGAAGAATGTCTTTTGCAGTCATATAGGGAAAAGTAGAAATGTATGTTTCCACATTTTCTTTTTTTTTGGATTTTAGAATTTTGTTAAAGGCATAGATTTTATGCAAACATAGAGATCAGAACATTATTAGTCTTCCTTTAGCCAAACACTCTTATTTTGACTTAGGCATTAAACAAGAAAAGAAAGTGCATGTTCTCATTGAAGGGCAAAATATATGATCAATGTTTGTAAATAAGTCATGAATGACACCGGTTTGTCAGAATCAAAAGCCAAGAACGCTCCACAATTTTGGCAGAAATAGAGAAGGACATTTCATTCAGGTCATGATCCAACCATATTTTCAACTAGCTGTTGTCCTCTTCATATTGTTTTCCATGTCCATGAGTTTAATTTTGGACATACTGAATTTGAACTCAAGCTCAACATGTCCAAAAACAAACTCATCTCTTCCAGACCTGCTACTTTTCCTTCTTTCCCAATCATGATAAAGGCACCACTAGCCAATCTAGCCACCCAGTCCAGAGACCCAAGATTCATATATGACTATCCTATGTTTCACACTTGAAGTCATATCACCAAACTCTGTCAACTCTTCCTTCAAATTGCTTTTCAAACGTATGCCTTTCTTTCCATTCTCCCTAGTGTCTGGGTTCAAATTCATGACATCTGTATTTCTCACCATCTAATTTAGCTTCTAGTTTGGCTTAGTTTAAGTCCCGTAGGCTATCAAGTTTAGGTCATTGACGCAATTCCAGTCATATATCCTACAGCTTCTTCCCATCTTACCTGAATTCTGAATATATCCTGCTTTTCATGTACCTCAAGTTTTAATATGCTATTTTTAATTGGTTAATCTTTCTACCTGCTTCAATCACTCTTGTCCTCCTAGTTTGCCTGCTAAACTTATACTCCAGCTTTCCAGACTCTGTTTCATTGAATTTTTCCTCAAGACCTTCCCATCCCAACCATCACCATCCCCAAGTAGACTCAGGCATGTCCTTTGAGCTCCCATAGCACTTGTACATACTTCCCTACACTGTTTACCTACTCTCGTTATTTGTTCATGTCTGTTTTTCCTTTTGGACTGGGAGCTCCTTGAATGCAGGGACTGGGGCTCATTCACAGTTGTGTTTTCTCCCCTACTGTATTCATTTATTGCCTGGTATACCGTAGGTAACAAAACATGTTTGTTTAATAAACGAATGGAACGTGCTTCACTGAATGAAACCCATAGATGAAGATGAGACCATAGGAAACTCCAGACCAAGCTGAGAGAGTGCCTATGCATCCTGACCTGTCACACCTGTTACCCCAGCCACGTGGCTGTACCCAAAGGGGAGGAACTTCAGGAAAGTAGCCCTCATCACATCTGAAGTTCTAGGCCCTCTTCTCTTGATCGCCACAATTTTTTTTACCTTATTGCATATACCTAGAATCCAAACTGCCTTCAGCTCTAGGACTTGCCTCAAAGACCTAATAATGGTTTTGGTCCATTCACTTGTGAATCTCACAGTTCATCCTTACAGAGTTTGTTCTGTCTTCCTCTGCTATTCCAAGTGACTACTTCCCTACTTTAGCCTTTGACCCCTGGACCTTGCCTCAGTGTTGGCCCTCATGGTTCACATTGCTTTTGGGGTCAGGCCTAAAGTTAGAGAGGGCTATTCAAAGCAACACCAAAATGAATACTGGCCTAATTTTAAGAAAAAAAATGAAAAATAGAATCATAGGAGACAGTCCAGAATACAACCCTGACAATTTTATCTGCACATATCTCTGTGTTTAAAGCCACTTTTCACAGCCTTGTGTACACATACCACATGTATGCACACATGCATGCATTCTTGCATTCATTTGTTCCTTTGGGCACTTACTGAACTCAATCACTATGCTAGGCTCTGGGATATAAAGATTTTAGAACAAGGACATTTTCCCTACTCTTCAGGTTGCTCATAATCTGTGAAGGAGCTATAGTTCCATGAATGATAATTATAAAATAATAAAATAAATGTGTCAATAGAAATACGCACAGGTTCAGGGGTTCGCCTGGTGGCGTAGTAATTGAGTTTGCGTGCTCTGCTTCAGCAGCTCAGGGTTCGCGGGTTCAGACCCTGGGCGCAGACCTACGTACTGCTGGTCACCATGCTGTAGTGGCATCCCACATACAAAGTAGAGGAAGATTGGCACAGATGTTAGCTCAGGGCCAATCTTCCTGTCCAAGAAAAAAAGAAAGAAAGAAATATGCACAGGTTCAATAGTAACAGAGGAGAGGGTGGTACAGGCTTAAAGATGACATCTAGTGCCTGACAAAAGCCAAAAACGTTAAATGTTTTATGCAAGTCTTTTCATAACCTGCCCTACTCTATCTTTTCCGACCTTATTTCTTGATACAATTATACGCTGGAAACTCCAACCATATGTGAGACTACCACAGAAGATGTGCACCGGGAATTTTAGACAGTTTTTATTTCAGGGGGACATTGTCTTATAGTTAAGTGCACACCAAAAGAGCTGTGGCTACAGCTTGTACTTTCTATTAAGTCTTATAATTCACGATTGTACAGTAGGATCATTTTATTTGGGGAAGGAAATTTGATAGAATGACTTTGTGTTAAATGTAGTTAACATTCTACCAGCACTCTGTATAATTCTAAATGGTAAATAATCTAAATTTAGCTTCACAGATAATCTTAAAATCATGTATGGTTAGATTTAGAACAAATGTTTTGCTTTCCTGATCTACCATCTCCCCTGGGACGTATCCATATAGGTTTGCCCTTTTTCAGGTTATCAACATTTAAAAATTAAAATTAACATGTTTATTTTCTAACCACGTGACAATGTTGATAGGTTTCTGATGGATTGTAAGGAAGGAAATTGTCTAGGGACTAAAATTTGTCTTGCATAATTCCCAAATGAATAACCAAATAGTTGTTTAAATGGCTGTTTCTATTGTGCTCATGTGTGTGTGCCTATGTGTGTGTAGTCAAGATGTGAACAACTTGCAGGGAAATTGTCAAACTCCTATACCAAAGAGGTCTACGGTACCTGCAATAGCAGCGTTCTCAAGTAGTGTTTTAGAATCGACCTTTGGGTGGAGTTATATTACTGCCAACGGATTTAGTTGTTGTGGTTTGTTCTAACACTTGCTGTCACTTTGAACAATTAAGGTGTTTGATCCAACGTTAGAAGACTGCATTTCATGAGAACCAAGACAACATCTCTAGCTGTCTGGGCCAGCAGTGTGCGTCACACCACAGACAGCCTGCCCAGCCACTTGTTTCCGGTTCCTGTTTTTGTCTGAAAAATGACAAATTTTGGAATTAAAAATTAGTTGTAAAGGACCCCAAATGTGATTCTTTGTAACCAAATGTAAGTGTAAACAAAATTATACTTGATTTTGAACTCAAATACGAAAATGTATACAGCATTAATTCCTTTTAAAAAGAAATTTAAATATGTTCGATGAAATAGCAGTTACTGTTTTTCAAGTCGTCAACACTAGCTAAGCACTCTTCTCTGGACTGGTAACCCTCAGCTATCTTTCACGCCTCTTTTTTCACTCCCTGATTCTTAAATTATATTTGTGCTTAGAGCATTTCTTAGGTTCCTGTCTTTTGCTGTTCTTTCCCTTCTCCGTACTCTCACTTGACAATCTTATTTTTTTCCACAGCTTTCTTTTTTAACCCTAAAAGAACTTAAAAAAGCAGAAGTAATGAATGTCCATGGTAACAGTACAAAGAATACAGTGGACTATCCAGTGAAAGATTAGCTGTCTTCCCTTCCTCCCATATATTTTTTCTGTATATGTATGTGTATGTGTCTGTGTTTGTATTTACATATATGTTTATAAAATATATTCATGCATATGTGTATTTACATTTATATTTTGTTACAAAAGTTGGATCATATTAAATATTGTTCTATAACTTGTATTTTTTCTTGATAACAAATCATGAATTTCTTTCCTACTCATTGCATGTGGAGCCATTCAATCCCTTAAAAGGCTGCATAGTATTCCATACTTCTGAACTCCTTATGGACATCTCCACATGGTTATCCCATCAGCTGATCTAACTCAACAAACAAAAGCCCAAAGTTATAATTTTCGTTCTAAATTGTTGCATATGTCTAAACTGTATTCCATATTGTGGTTAATAGTGTCCCCATCCTCTCACATGTGTAACTTGAATACTAGTGCTAACATTTCCACTAAGTCGTAGACATAAATTTCACTGCCTGTTAGAAACGTTCCTGTGAGTGTAGCTCAGATGCTTCAGGCTCTGCATTTCCCAAACTGAATGTTCATTTGGTGGCACCACTCTCAACCTAGTGATTCAAGCTGAAAAGCTGGACATCAGCTATTTCACATCCCATGTCACGAAATTTGTTCAATTGTATCACCTAAACATCTCTTGAGTTTTGTTCTATCTCTTCTTTGTCTATAACCACTGTCTTAAAGTAGGATTTTGTTCTTTCATCTGACTTGTAATAGTCTCTTTACTATTACCATCCTCTCCTCACTCCCCTCCTCGTCTGCTCTGACCCTTCCATTGGCCAAGCTTTCATCAACATGCTTCTCATCTGCCCTTTTCTAAAGGTAGATCTACCTGCTGCTATGCAGCTTAAAAGCTTTCACTGCCTATCATTCACTCACAGAATAAAATTCCTGCTCCTTAGCTTGCAATGCAAGGACTTTATCCCCTACTCAGCTCTCCAATCTCATTTCCCATTAGTTCCCAGTTCCCTCTTGCAATTTATGCTTTTGCAATGCCAAACTACCTACACCAAAAATACTTACACACACACGCACACAGACTAGAAAAGTTTTTTGAGACCTCTATATACTAACAAATGTTAATTCCTCTGTGTGAGATGACCTCCTGCACCTCCTAACCCTGAAAACGTCTATTTATTCTTCTAAGCCCTACTCAACCAGCTTTTCTTCAATGGAGTCTTCCTTTGCTCTCCCCAGACAAAATAAATTCTTTCTTTCTTTACTATTTGTGAACTTTGCATGCACATAATTGCATATATATATGCAATATTATTGCATATTATTTTATTTATCTATATTATTATTTATCTATTTACTTAACTGTCACCCCTAGTTCTTTAATAGCAAGACCCAGATTTTAACTCGCATCTGTATATTTAACATCTACCACACTTCTGGCACATAGTAAGTACTCAATAAATTTTTATCGGGGTAAATTAAGTAATGATTTTATTCCTTTGTCTCCTTCACCATCGACATCCAAACAGTTCACATCTCTTTACGATGCTACCTCATCAATTATAGTGTCTCTCGTTTCTTTTCATCCCCACCACCATAGTAAGAGCTCATTCCCTTTCATCCATCCATTCAGCGGCACTTGTTAAATATGTGTGGCTTGGGGATTATAAAGTTGTGGAAAACATAGGGTCTGGCCTGGAGGAGCCCATGACAACTTACTGTGGGGACAGACAGACAAGCAAGTGATTCACCACCGGTTTTTTGGCCCATAATTTTCTCCTAATCTGATGTTCCCTTCATAGTACCCTCAGAGTACTTTTCATAGCTCTGATCGTATTACTTTTTTGCTTAAAAACCTGTAGCTTTCTATTTATTGTAGAATCAAGATTCACCATTTAGACTGGCATTCAGGACTCTATGCCTTTTACATCCTGCTCCATCCCTCCTTTTTCCTACTACTATCTGGTCCTGCCCATTTGTCAAAGATTAATTCAAATGATATCTTTTCCATGAAGTCTTTCTAGGATCCTTCCAGGAATAATTAGCACACCACTTATTTTTTCATTGCAGCATTAATGTGTGTCATTCTTTGTGTTATAGTTATTTATGTTTACATCTATTCCATTATTAGAGTGGGGCAGCAATAAGATTTAGGAGGTTTTTTTCTTTTTTAGCTTCACAATATGAATATTACCAGAAATATAGTGGGCTTTTGAATATGAAGTTCATTCATTATTCCATCTAAAGATTATTCACTCTTCCTATTTACATAGTTCTCCATGATATTTCTGTCTATGAGTTTATACAATCAAATACTGTGATGGTAAAATTTATATTTTACAAAGTATATGACTATTTAATAAAATAACTTCACACCAAATTCAACTAATTCTCTAGAAACGGTGTTATTGCCTAGAACCACAGTGAAATTACATAGCAACAAACCTTCATTAATGAATAATAATTATTGTAGTGTGGTAATCTCAAAGGCAAAATAGTATTACAATAAAGTGTATGTATCGCACTTGCCAAAATGAATTAATATTGCTTACTCTTTTGATTATAAGATCAAAGATTTTTTAATCACGTCTTTGCACATTTTGCATGTAATCTGCTGAATTCAGTTGTAAGTGATAACAAACCTATCATTTATGTAAATACTCAGAAGCTTGACAGTAATGAAGCTTGGATTAGCTGTTACGGAGGAATGAGGAGAGTGAATATTTAATCTCACATGCTTGCAGGGGAGGATAATTCTTTTTTTCCAGTTGAGAGGCCTTTACTGATGCAAACGTGACTTATGTTGCGTTTAGATCTTTACTTGATACATCGGTCTTGAGGACAGATTACTAGAAAGAGCTACTGTGAAGCTTAAGTAGAAACAGGGAGAGCTAAGGCAGAATTGTGTGATAAAGATGAGCTTTCCATGCTTATTATAAATAAAATTAAATATTGTTCATCCAGATACACCACATTTTTTACTATTAGAAATTAAATTTTCTTTCAAGATATGTATTTTATTGAAGTTTCCTTCTATTTCTATTTTATTGAGAGGCAATTTAGCTGTTGTAGGGAAAAGAACATGAACTTTAGAGTCTGACTATCCTCAACTTTAATTCTCTTAACTCCAGCTCCCTCATTTAAAGGCTTAAAGGGTTGTTGTGAGGGTTAGAGAAAATGTATAAACCATCTGGCACAACACTTGGCATTTAAGCGGTCATCACTAAGTGGCAATCACTGGTATCATCAGTATCATCATCATCATCATCACTGGGCTGTGTTCCTTAGACTTTTATCTTTTTTGTTATTGTGAACTGAAGAATGGAAAAGCCTAGGTTTATAATCTGAATTTTTATGTGTGGCTTCGCCTGTGTAATCAACCTTTTAGTGCTTTGTAATTTGTTTCTGTATCTAGTACCTATCTATCTCATGGAAGATTGTCATGATTATGTAGATAACAACATTCCCAAGGTCATTTTAGTTATCTGCCAGTTTATAAATGTAGTTTATGTGGTGTAAAGTATAGCGGTATGTGAAGCAGGAAGTCCAAGTACCCTTTCCTGTTCATCTGTAGTCCCACTCCTCAGGGAGAATTCCTTTTTATATATCTTTTCAAACCATATCTGTGCATACATAAATATTTTTAACCCAAGTAAGATCATAACATATTATATTATTTCTGAATCCTGCCCTTCTTTCCCCATCCAAAATATGTTCTGGATATTTCACCAGGTTGATGTTTATATCTCTACTCTATCCTCTTGTAAAAAAACTTTTTATTTTGAAAATAATTTCAAATTTACAGAAAAGTTGCAAGAATAAAACATAATACAAAGAACGTTCATATCCTCTTTACCCAGACTTATCTGTTGTTAACACTTTACCCTACGCTCTTTGTAATTCTCTCTCTCTCTATTATAAACATAAATTTTGTTGGTAAGTTACCTCATGGCTTTTACCCTCATATTATTGAATATGTATTTTCTGAAGAATAAGTATATGCTCTTGCAGGAACAGAATACGGTTATCCACTACAGTAAAGTTAACCTTGATACTTTAATCCACCACTTGTATTCCAATTTTGTCAACTGGTCCAGTAATAATTTTTTAATAGCACCTTTCCCTCTGTACTACAGAATCCAGTCTAGGGTCAGACATTGTATTTAATTGTCATGTTTCTTTAGCCTCCTTTAATCTGGAACTTTTCTATAGCTTTTCTTTGTCTTTTATGACATTGACATTTTTAAGATTTTTTATTTTTTTCCTTTTTCTCTGCAAAGCCCCCCAGTACATAGTTGTATATTCTTCGTTGTGGGTCCTTCTAGTTGTGGCATGTGGGACGCTGCCTCGGTGTGGTTTGATGGGCAGTACCATGTCTGTGCCAAGGATTCGAACCAACGAAACACTGGGCCGCCTGCAGCGGAGCGCGCAAACTTAACCACTCGGCCACGGGGCCAGCCCCGACATTTTTAAAGAATGCAACTTTCCTCCCTCTTTATATAGAATTCCCTCATTTACATAGTTTATTTCATAGAATTATATTTCATGCTTCAAAGGCCTTCCTTACCCCTTGATTAAATATAAAAATATTCAAGTATGTTTTCTTAGTCTCTTAAGAGTTCATTTTTTAAAATCTTTGGTACATCAACTGATGAATAGATAAAATTTGGTATATTCATACAATAGAATATTATTCAGCCATAAAAAGGAATGAAGTACTGATACATGCTGTAACACAATACACAGCACAATACGGGATGAAACTTGAAAATTTTTTGCTAAGTGAAAGAAGCTGGACACAAAAGGTCATATATTATATGATTCCGTTTATATGAAATGTCCAGAATAGGCAAATCCATAGAGACAGAAAGCAGATTAGTGATTGCCAGTGGCTAGAGGGAGGGGAGTAACTGCTCAATAGGTACAGAGTTTCCTTTTGGGGTGATAAAGACATTCTGGAACTAGATGGTGGCAATGGTTATATAACATACGAATTGTGTACTTTAAAATGGTAAATTTTGTTTTACGTGGATTTTATCATAATGTATAAAAAAGATCTTTGCTCCATTTAGAGTTGGTTTAAGAAATTAGGTAGGAATCAGCTTCAGGGTTTTTTTCCCAACTGGCTAGCCAGTCACCTCAGTATCTAAGTGATTAATCTATTTTGATTTCGAATGCCTCTTTTCATCATGTTCTGTATTCTTATGTAAATTTGAGCCTTTTTCTGGACTTTCTGTTCTGACCCAGAGTTTCATCTGCCTCCCCCATACCAGTACCATACTGTTTTATGTAATGTAGCTTTACTTTATGCTTTGATATTTTGTAGGGCCAGTTCTCTCCTCGATTCTTCACTTCTAGAACTCTCCCTTTACAGAATTTTCCTGGAAATTCTTGTACGTTTATTATATAAGATAAACATTATAGTCTTTATTCAAGTTCTTTGTTAAAGGTGTTAGAATTTTTTAATATACTTTATTTTTTAGAGCAGTTTTAGCTTCACAGCAAAATTGAGCAAAAAGTAGAGAAGTGCCATGTACTCCATGACCCTCCCACACACACAACCTTCTCGCCATCTGCCACCAGAGTGGTACATTTGTTACGATGGATAAACCACCACTGACACATCATCACCTAAGTCCATAGTTTACATTAGAGTTCACTCTTGTACATTCTATGGTTTTTGACAAATGTATAATAACACATACACATCATTATAGTATCTTATGAAATAGTTTCACTGCCCTAAAAATCCTTCGTGCTCTGCCTGTTCATCACTCCCTTCCCCTAATCCCTGACAACCACTGATCTTTTTACTGTCTCTATTTTTTTACCTTTTCCACAATGTCATGTTGTTGAAATAATACAGTATGTAGCCTTTTCAGATTGGCTTCTTTCACTTGGTGATATGCATTTAAGGTTCCTCCATGTCTTTTCATGGCTTAATAGCTTGTTTCCTTTTAGTGCTGAATAATATTCTGTTGCCTAGATGTACCACAGTTTATCCATACACTTACTGAAGGACATCTTGGCTGCTTCCAAGTTTTAGCAATTATGAATAAAGCTGCCATGAACATCTGTGTGCAGGCTTTTGTGTGGACCTAAGTTGTCACCTCCTTTGGGTATATACCAAGGAGTACGATTGCTGGATTGTACGGTAAGAATATGTTTAGTTTTGTAAGAAACTGCAACCGTCTTCCGAAGTGTCGTCTTACATTCCCACCAGCAGTGAATGAGAGCTCCTATTGCTTCACATCCTGACTGCATTTGGTGTTGTCAGTGTTTTGGATTTTGGCCATTCTGATAGATGTTTAGTGAACTGTTAGAATTTTGATTGCAAAGTTTCTCATCTAATTGGGGATTAACTCTCCATTATTCAAATCTTCTTTTATGTCTTTCAGTGGAGATTTATAATTTTTTCATGTAAGTCTTGTATATTTTTGTGAAATATATTTCTATTTATTTATATATGTATGCTATTATCTATGATGCAATTTCCTTTACATTTTCTGAATTATTTTTTGTGTCTGACAGCTATTGACTTTTATATATTTCTTTTGTACTGATTACCCTATTGAACTCCAATTATAGATGACATGATATAATAATCATTTTATTCCTTCTGTCCAACCTAATACTTCTTACCTATGTGTGAGTTCTTGAGAACTTCTCACTCCACACGCTCTTCTTTCATACCTCTGGCATGAATTCAGCTCTCTCCTTTTTAGTTGTGATCTTCAAATCTATTTCTGCATTCCAGACTTCTCTCCTGAACTTGAGACTCATGTATTTATTCATTCAACAAATATTATTGAGCCCTTACTGTGTACTAGACACTGTTCCAGATATATCTCCTGGGATAATAAAACAATTAATTCCTAACAAAAAAACTTCTACTTATAAGAGAATAACAGTGCTATTTTTTTATTATAACGTTTAAGTTTTGAAAGATAATTCACTTGATTACAAGGAACTTAGAGTCCCTCAAATAGTTTATATTTGTAAAATTATGCCCAAACTAAATTTAGCCAACATCCTGCAATTTGTTTTGATGCCCCTACTGCTCATTTGATTCTGGAAACCTCTTTTTACATGTTTCAATTTCAAATTTGTGGTAAAAACTCTGAAATGTAATGTTGTTTTATCAAAAGGATTTATGATGCTAACTGTCATGAAGATTTAAATCAGTGATCCCAAATAAATGTGATAAATCACTTACTTGCATGATTGACCAGGCAGATTTTAGTTGAGGATTAAAATTTATTTTTTATATTTTTCCACTGGCTTGCTTTGATGATTCATCAAAAGTCAGATGATTAGCTCAACTGCGTACCTTTATCAGCATATTATTGAACTAGTAGCATTACTGAGAAAAAAACCCCAAGAGTTTAGGAAGTGAGAAGTCATCTAAGAAGGTTCAGAAAATAGAAAGACAAGTTGTGTACAAGCTACTTTGGTTATTCTGCAAGGAGAGAAAGTCAGAAGACTGAGGTTTGGGTTCCAGATCTGTAAGGGTTAGTTATATGATTTGGGGGAAGTTACAGCTCTTTTCTACAGCTATAGGATGAGATTAAGTGTACTTGCTCCTCTACTTCAGAGAATAAATAAGATAATATGTGAAACCCTTAGAATCTCCTTGTTATTTGCAGAATGTTATGAAAGATCACCTGGTGAAATCAGAGGTTATAAAGAAAATACTCTATTAAAAAGGGTAATTATTAATATAATGCATTTTAACATATACCCTAATGATAAATGCTAAAGCAGGGAAAATCATCTTGACTATCAGTTATATCTTTATAACAAATATGCTAAGGGCACATGGAATTTTCTAACGTCAGATCCTTTGGAGACAATGTCAAATGATGTGGAAGATATAAATCGCAATATATTTAAACCTAGTCCTAGCTACTGTACACTTAGAAGGATTTCTTTTCCAAACAAAGAAAGAAATTTAATTTTTTGATATTTAAAATTTGGGATAACTACGTGTTACACTTAGCAAACGTAAAATTTTCTATTCCAATGTAACTCAGCAGAGATAAAAAGTAAAAAGAGTCTGAAAGCAAAATATTTGCTGTCAGTGGATGTAAAGTGTGTCAGGGTTTTTGCTTTACATTCAAAATGAAAAAAAAAATCAAAATACTGTCACAAAGAGAAAATGTTTAAAGTACAAAAAACATTAATAATGACCAAGCTAACCTGTTATGTATTGACTGTCTCTATCAGTGAAATGGGAGAATGGAACACACACTATTTTCATCATAAAAACTGCTTAATAAAAAATGGGACACATGACATTCACAGAAGAAAAACTTTCTTTTTCTGGTCTCAACATCACTAACATCATCTTTCCTAAAAAAAATAATAAATAAAATACGCAACACATTGGACTGAAATGAGTTTTCCATTGTTTTTCTCCCACAACTGAATAGACAAACAAAAGGCTGTGATCCAACTAGGATGTCTCCTTAAAAACACTTATTTTGTGTTCCTTAAAATGCTTTTGTCCAAGGAAGACTCTTGATTATGGTGTTGATTGACTAAAGGAAGGCCTTGATTGTGTTTATAAACAAAAGCAACATGTGTAAGTTCAAGGTGCAATGCAAAAATTAAGCAAAAATGTGCTGCCTTCTAAGAGCAAGGCACTGGAAAGTGTAGGACCTTTAGTCAGAAAAAACGTGTTGATTAAGCACCCATCAGATGCTTAACACTGTACATAAACATTTTTTAAATGAAAAAAAGGAAAATCTACAGCTTAGTATAATCAACTTATTCCTATTTCTTAGTTCACATAAAATTCTCCTATAGTATTTTCCTTCCTTACTAAAAATTTTCAAATACCACCAAGTATTAGTAAATATAGCCTAAAATACTGTGTTTTCTTAAAATTATGAACGTTTTCTTTGTAACATTTACTAAAAACTATTCTGAGTTGTTAGGAAAAAAACAATGAATCTTTATTGCTTCTTAAAATGGTTTCAGGAAAATAAACTCTTGGAAGTTCCTTTACTGTCTTTTTCTTTTCAGATGAAGTACATCCTGTCTGAGGCAGAATTACTAACAAACTAAAAGCAAGAGCTTCAGGGTAACTGAATTTAAAAGTATTTTAGATTAAAAAAAAGGTGGTTCTGACCATATCAGGTGATAAGCTTTATTATAATGATAGAAAAAAACCCTTCAAGGTGGTGTGGTAAACCACAATAGTTTTTAAAATACCAGTTGAACAGAAAGTTGTGGCTCAAGCTAGTGGTCAGTGTGTGAGGAATTAGAAAAGCTTAGAGTTTCAATAAACCAAATCTTAGAATTGATGACTACAGCTATTTCTCTCTACGTGGTAACTTAATTTGCAGAATTTTACAGTTATATGATGAAAAGGGTGTACTTTATGATTATTTTAAAGAAATTGTAAACATAAATATTATACTTTGGCAGGAGGAGTAGGGAACTTAAATTGAATAAGGTTTGGTCCCCTTTGATGCTATTCTCCTAAAAATGAGACAACCAAGGGACCGTCGTTATCAAGGAGGTCCAGAGCAGTTTCTCTGTAGCATGGAGTAGCTGCTGTTCACTCACTTGCTTCCAGGCCTCAACCTTTCACTGACTTATTAGAGTAAAGCTTCTCCCATTAGTGGAAGAAGTAACAAGAGCAGTTCTGCATTTTCTTTGTGATTAACTTATTATCAACCAACCAGTAACAAAGAAGTATATTTATGGTCACCCCTGGAGAGGCAAATAGAGCAATGGCAACTTCAGGTAGAGAAAAGCTGTGTACTAGAAAAGGGGGTAGAGTAGAATGGTGCCGCCATTTCTTAACCACACTAGAAACTTGGTTGGCAGTCATGCTTCACTCTTCTTATTGACTCCCCACATTCAGATATTCACCCGTCTGCAAATATTCCTATTCAGTATTTCCTGAATGTGTCCACGTCTTTCTTTCCCCTGTTTCCCCCGCATAGATTAGGCCACCATTCTATCTCACCTGGAATTCGTAACAGCCTCCTGGCTGCCACCACTCTTGCCTCATCCAGGCCATTCTCCATGTGACACTAACGTGACCTTTTGAAACTGCAGATCTCCCTTGTGTAAAACTCTTCAATAATTTCCCATGGCTGTCAGGATAAAGTCCACACTTCCTTGTGTGGCTTATAAGGCCCTTCATGATCTGAACCTCTTTCCCCAACAAATACATCTGCAGCTTCACCTCTTTACTCTCCGAATCACTGAAATTTCAATTTCCTAAACAAGTAATGTTCTTACTTCTGGAAATTTACACATTCCCTGCATGATCTGACTCCTGCTTGTCTCCCCTGCATCATCTCATACCACTGTCCCCTCACTCCACATTGGTCCTGAATGCCCCAAGGATGTTCTATCTCAGGACTGCTTGTGTTTTCTCTAGATTGAACGCCCCTTTCCAGTTATAAAGTATGTCCATGTGACTCCACCATGTTACACTTAACAGCTATATGGGAAACTGAAATGAGGGAGAGCACATATATACTTTGAGCATGTCTTGAAAGACAGATTCAAAAGTTTGAAGTTCTAAGAAACCATGGTAGAAAACTAATATACAGATCATTGAAAATGAAACAACAGAGTGACTCTTCTTGAACAACACTGGGGAAACTAAGAGACTGGGACAGAATCTGGCTAAGTCCTTCAGGTAGTGCTAGTAGTTGTGAGACAGTTCCAAATGATGAATTGCTTATCCTGCACTATAATGAATAGCTCATGGTCCCTGAGCTATGGATGTTTCCAGACCAGGGGAAGCAGAGATATGCTCAACCAACTAGGAGTTCTGTACGGTAACAGCCACTGCTTATTGAGCTTCTACTCTGTGTCACTTTCCCCTGCATTATCTGCAGATCGGTATTTCTCACCACATATTGTGTATCACTACTTGGGTGTCCCACAGGCACCTCAGACTCCACCTATCTAGAACAGCAGTTGCCATCTCTCTTACAAAACCTGCTGCTCTTCCAATGTTCTCCCTCCCAGTTAATGGTGCGGCCGTCCACTGAGATACCCAAGTAGGAGACCTGGACGTGCCTTTATACGTTAGAGACTTACCATCCATGCATCCTGTCACCTCTCTTGTTGATTCTACTTTCATAATTTCTGAATAATACTCAAATCCATTTACTTCTCTTCATCCTCACTGCCTCTACTTCGATGAAGGCTACACGTGTCCACTCCTTCCAATCTTACCTCGCCCTCAGTCATTCTCCCTACTGCAGCCGGAGAGATATTTCCAAAGTTCAAATCTAATTATGTTACTTCTTCTGTTTAAGACCCTATAGCGATTCTCCATTGCTCTCAGGATAAAGCACTTGGTGAATATTTGTTGAAAGAATTATCTTCTCAAATCTTCAGAATAACATTAGGTTGGACATGATTATTCCATTTTTCAGGTACAGGAATGAAGGCTTAAGCAAGGAACTTACCCCATAGTCAAATAGTCAGGTTGGTCTGACTCCTGAGGCTGTGCTGTTTCTGTGTCACACTGCCTATCCTTTCTATTAGAAGATGGTCTTTTCATGTAGATAGTGAAGAAAGTCTGCTGGTTACTTGGTGGGTTTCTGCCAGTCATGCACAGGTAAGCTATCTCTGGTTGCCATAACACTGTAGTATTTGCTCTACAGAATTATCTTGCACTGCAGTGAAAGTGTGATTAACCAGAAACTTCAATTAAGCAGATTTTACTTTAAGAGCAAGTAGAGAAAAAACATTGTAAACTTTTAGGCAAAATAGCCATATTACCAAAAACAAGTTGATAGGAATTTTTAAGTGAAGTTTCCAAGATATAACTTGGAACACATTGAACCCTGCTGTCTCTACTTGTTCTGTAGCATGTATAATGACCATCAAATAGAGCTTTTGCCCAGAACACTACCTGGTACACAGTAGATGTTCAGTAAATATTTGTCAAATGAATTAATAAGGGGAAAGGTAAAGCCCTTAGCATTCTAAGATCCAAAATCATTTACTTATGGATGTCATATTCTTCCTACTAAGGAAAGATACTAAACTCGTATATTTTAGCTAGGTTTTCTGTACACAGATCAAAGAAAAAAGTTTTCTTATTCTCATTAAATTAGAAAATTCATTCAATCAGAGCAACTTATTTCCCAAATATACTGGTAAAAAACACATATGTTTCTAGTTTTTTAAAGTTTCTACCAAAGCTTAACATATATATATTCATTTCTATTGGTTTTCAACTCTGAGTTTATCTGTATTGAGAAAGAAGATTGACACAGTTAGTTGAAATGAAAGTTTTGGATTTATTTGCAGATTTTAAATATCAGAGTTATCCCACTCTAATATTTCAGATTCCCTCCTGGTCATCTTTTACCTCTCTTCATGGTTTTATGCTGTGGAATTACCTAACATGATAATTTTAACCAATGTTAACCTAGGATCATACTTGTCATTTCAAAACAAAAGGAAAATATACTGATTTTCTGAGTGAAATGTTCAACAGATAATTCTTGATTAGTCAGGAAAAAATACCATTCAAATTGCATACATCACATACTATAACTCTAGGTATTTATTTTTATAGTAAAAAAATTGCATTTCAAATATAGTCTTCAATGTTTTAGTACATAAATTCTAATATGAAGAATTTAAAGATGTACAACTTATCGCTTCTTTTTTTTCTTTATTAAACAAGATCTTTATTTGTATTACTGGTTATGATGTTTCATCTATTTTCAAGTCATGCTGTAAGTAGGACCAGAAAATAGGAGGGAAACCATGTTTGAGTTTCCATTGCAATGAAATTGTGATTTGGTTATGATACATTGGCAGTTTGTACCATTACTAGTTCTATACTCTGTGTTTATGAATGTAGGTCTAATATCTCACTGCTTCTGAGGAAGTTTGTATGGGAAATCTATTGTATCACCAATACCAAGGTTTCTGATGGAAATTAATTCCATCTCGAGGCCTGGATGAAATTATTTTAGGACTAAGAGCTCAGATTCTTTAATAAAAATCTGTTTTCAACCATGGCATAATATTGGCAAATTTGGAAAATCCAGGGGTAGAGGTGATAATTGGATCAATATTAGATTTTAAAGGCTACAGATTTTTCAGAACCCTTTTTTGACAAGACACCGTCTTCTAAGGAATATTATCACGACTGTTTCGGACATTGGGACAATGTCATACTTCTTTCTGTTTGGGGACCCTTCTGTTCTCTGATTTTTGCATCACATGTAAGGCAGCCACAATTAATCTGGCATAGAAGCACCCCTTCACGACAGCTTTTAAAAGAGGAGGAAGTGCTGCTATGCAAATTCACTTACTCTCTGTGCCTGGTGGCACTTTGTGCAGGACAATCTGCCCAGTGCTGCTTTCCTTTCTGGGTCTCTGAAGTTGGGCTTCCTTCCTGCAGTAAAGTGGGGTGGGAATCTCCCTGAAACCACTCTATTTTCCTGCCTTGTTTTTTTCACTCCTAGTGAGATATGCAATAGATCAAACTCATTCTTTTTGTTGACTGTTAAGCTTCACCTACCCATGCATCTGACTTCAATGGGTCTTTCGCAATCTTCAAATGAATTGTACACGAAATGTCTAGCAGCTGTCTGTAACAGGTAACAGCAAAGTGCAAGGTCATAGAGCAGTGTGATCAGCCCTTCCCTTCTGAAGCTGCAGTCTGCTCCTTGGAGGGTCCCCTGCGTTCTCAACTGCCAGAGTTCAAGGAAATCTACCGTATTTTGATTTCAGTAGGAAAAAAAATGGTTTAAAGTTCAAAGTACCCATGTAATCATTTATGGAAAAAAGAAATCTCTAAACCTCTGTTTTAGAGAGGAAAGGAGGAAAGAGGTAGGAAATCCCCTCAACAGTTTTGTTTAGAAAAAAAAAAATCACACCTATGCTACGTCCATGGTGACAAGTAAAAATAATAATGCAAGAGAAGAACTTGATAGACATCTTTTTAGATTATTAATGTTCACAGCATCAAGTACAAGAACACTGAACATAACCTACTTGATTTATACTCATTACTGCATATTTAAATGACTTTCACACACCGTGCTGCTTCTTCTCAGGTGGTTTAGTGGTTATTGTGGATCACGAACCCCACCCTTTTGATCAGATAAAGCTAAAAAATGATGATGAAGGGAGAAAAAAAAACCCCTCATATTCAGAAGCCAGTGTTTATAAAGACAGAAGACATCAATATCTAAAATGGAAATCTATTTATCAGACTTTTTAGTAAGTTTGTAGCAACATTTTAAACAATACCATGGCTTTTTACCTTTCATTGGACTGGTCTAAAATCTTCTGAAGCTTCTGAGTACAAGACTTAACTGATTTTTATCATGCTTACGTTTGAGTTTTTAAAACAACATGAGCTTCAGGTAAATTATTTTGTCAGTTATTTTGCACACACCAATAAGACCTCCCTTGGGCAGTGAACAGTCTACATAAAGATATGTGGTGGTCCTCCAAATCCTCTGCTCCTTGTTCTAACCCAGTGGATACCCTCAGGCTCTTGCTGTATGGAAATTCTGAAGCTATCGCTGGCACCACGTCTTTTGGTTCTGTCTTTGAGTCCTCTCTTCTGTCTTTACCTCCAGTGTCACAAGACAAGTCTTTATAGCCATTTCCCTATACTATTCTAGAAAAACTTCTAACTGACCTGATTGCCCTGTCTAATCTCTATGTTGCTGCTAGAATTATCTTTTTAAATGCAGCACTGAGAATCTCACTCTTCTGCTTAGAACCTTCAGTGGTTCATACCTCACTAGAAATGGGTTACCAGTATGACAAGATATTGATCACTACAGCCTTTGGGGTACCTGGGTGGAAGGAAGTAGTCAGTATCCTACTTCACTGCCTCTAACCTCAAGCAGCTTCTTCAGGTGACTCCAGAGTACTATTCAAATATTAACATTTTTTATTTGGGCCTCTGCTTAGATTTGGAAGCACTGCTTTAAAAGAAGGATTCCTAACTGAGATAGGACAACCTTTGGGAGAGCAATATATGGGCTTCAGGATACTTGTGATCTTCCATGAATTTCTGGGAGTGAGTCATCAAAAATAGTCTATTCTCAAAGAGGACTGTACCCTCTCAAAAGGTTAAAAACCACAGCTCCATAAAATATATTGGCCTTAACAATCTGTTCTATACTATCTTTACAACCTCAGCAACAGCCATTCTTTCCCATTTACCTTACATGCCAGCCACAGCAGACTACTTGGCATTCTTACAACCTGCTGAGGTTCTTCAGCTCCCATCCTTCTGCAGCTTCGTCTCCTTTGCTTCCTACTTCTTACCTTATACTTCAGCAATGATGAATTGTTTGAAACTCTCTGAAAGGCACTTTCAAGGTTCAGTGCTCTGTCACACACTATCTTCAGCATGGAATGGCCTCACATCTGCCTGATGAACTCCTCCACATCCATCAAGACCCAACTTAAACCCCACTCCTATGTGAACCTCCCCTCATTCCTTCTAGATGAATTCATTGCTCTTGCTTTTATGTTGCCAATTTCCTTCATATTAATACTTGCATTATTGCACTTATTTCAGTTTATTCTAATTATTTCCAAATATTTTTCTCCCCACTAGACTGTGCTACTTGAAAGCAAGGTCCAAATTTACTCATCTTTATATGCCCAGCATTTTGCTCTTAGTTGGTGCTTAATACATGTTTGATGGATGACTGTACTTCCTTCCTCATCCTCGTCTGTGAAACTCTAACTTAAGCCTTGAAGATATGGTTAAAATGTCCCCTCTGAAAAACCTCTTGCCTCCCCCAGGTGAAGAGGAACTCTGTCCTGTAGGACATCTAGTAGTTCATACACAAGTCTACTGTATCAATTGTGCCCGTCCTTTACCTTGCTCAGGTGTAAGAACCGAGAGCCTTCAGTTTGCAGGCTCAGCTCTGCTCAGTTCCTTGGCTTAATCTTTACCAACGGAGCAACCAGCAATGGTTTCAGACCTATCTGTAAATCTATTACCCACCACCACCAACAACAACTTCTATTTGTTTAAAGTCTTAATATGTTTACTTTCCAGCCCTCTCTCTCTGGAAACTGGACCTGTATATCCACCTATCTGGGAAAACTTTTCCAAATGGGAGAATTTCATAGGAATCATAACATTGTATCTTTCTGCCTCTTGATATTCCTACCCCAACTTAGAGATCAGTGCTCAGCCAGAGACAGCCTAATATTTCAGCTTCTCTTTGAACTACTTCTCACTCTGTTAAGGAAGACTGAACCTCCAGCCAGTTTAGTTTTCCTAACCATTGTCAGCTGGGTCTGTTTTGTGCTTTGTCCCATTCCCAACAAGTCTGGAGCAAATTGTCCAGTGAGAATATTTGATAATACCTAAAACTTAGCACAATGACTTCCCCAGAGTAGATACTCAATGTGAGTGAATAGACAAATGGACATCAAGTTAAAAAAAAATATATATATATATAGGAATATAGCAATAGGAAGTAGCAGAGACTCTGGTGAACACCCCATCTACAGAGGACAACTATTCCTTGGCTCCAGCCATTTCTTGACACGTGAGAACATGGGCCCAAGGTTAACAGATCTTCTACTTTTTCAAGAGAAGCTAGACATCCAGATTTTTGTGAACTTTTTGATATTGTGGCAAGAAGGAGCATGGTTCATGCCCAGTGTGATGCCCCTGTGCAGGATAAAACAGATTATCATATAGGTAAGTCAGACATTTGCAAGGGGGAAAAATATAGCCTAACTTTCTCCCTATGGTTTTCTGTGCTAGTTGAGCATCAATATTTCTGGAAAGAAGGGGCAACATCAAAAGTTCCTATACAAGAGTTATCCATGATGGAAACCAGTTGGGTTCTTTTGATTCTTGGCCACTGTTCTCTTCAGCCTATCATACACTATTGTTAGAATAAGAAGATCCAGGAATCCAAAGCCTGGAGGCATCAGTAGTCTGGGACAGATGATTTGGATCATGTTGACCGAAGAATAACTGTGTCCTACTAAGGAGATCATTAGGGTGATTCCCTCACTGTCTTCTGCTAATGGCTTACAAGAAAGAAGACCTGGCAAAATATTGGCCCAATAAATATTTGTTGAACGCATGAATGAATGAATGAACAAATTTATTGTTCTATGCTTATGGAAATTTTTAGAAAAAGGTTCAGTGTCTTTTAATTGCAAATGTCCTTTAATTCAGTATCATGAGGATATTCAATAAATGTATGGTGACTAGAGGTTTTATTTCAAATTACTTGAGAAAACTTCTCTTTTTAGTACATCACTTTGTATCAATTTGAGTTAAAAGTGAACTATTCATAATTTTTGCTCCTCAAGGGACACTATCAAGAGAGTGAAAAGGCAAACCACAGGATAAGAGAAAATATTTGCAAATCATATATCTGATAAGGGATCAATATCCAGAACATATAAAGGACTCTTACAATTCACTACCAACAAAAACAAAACAGGTCAATTTATGGCCAAAGGACTTGAATAGACATTTCCCCAGAGAAAATGTATAAATGGTCAATGAACACATGAAAAGATGCTCAACATCACTAATTATTAGGGAAATGCAAATCAGAACCATGAGATACCACTTCACACCCATTAGGATGGCTATTATTAAAACAAACAAACAAAATAACAAGTGTTGACAAAGAGGTGAAGAAACGAAACCCTGTGCAATGCTAGTGGGAATATAATATGGTGCCACTGCTATAGAAAACAGTATGGTGGTTCATCAAAAAATTAAACATAAAATTATATGATTCAGCAATTCCAATTCTACATATCCAAAAGAATTGAAAGCAGAACAAATATTTGTACACCTATGTTCATAGCAGCACTGCTCACAATAGCCAAAAGATGGAAACGGCCTACATGCTAAATGTCATTTGATGGATGAATAGATACTCAAAATGTCACATAATTATATATATATGTATATCCTCATTTCTGGTTTACATAGGATTTTTGGTCAGGCGTCTTTGTGTCTTTACCCCTGTTCCTCCTAAATCAGTTGTTCTACTCTCTGTGCATATGTACACATAAGAATGTGTGTATGCTGGTGTGTCTGTGTGTGCACATGCATGTATGAAGGCACTAAGATGGATAGCTCAAACACTGAAATAGCTAGGGCAAGTTAATATTGATATTCATCTCTGCAATCTAACGATTTGTCTTTAGAGAGTCCTGTTGCTCCAAGGATACTTTGTTCTATCTCTAGATGTTTTTATTTTTACTTTTGTTTACATTTTTAATGATATTGAGCATTTTTTCTTAGGTTTATTGGCCAGTTGCATTTGTTCTTTTTTTAATTTTTGTTTTTATTGAGGTATAATTGACACATAACATTCTATTAGTTTCAGGGTACAACTCGATTCAATATTTGTATATATTGTGAAATGATCACCACAATAAGCCTAGTTAACATCTGTCACCATACATAGTTACAAACTTTTATCTTGTGATGAGGACTTTTAAGATCTTCTCTCAGCATTTTTCAAGTATGCAATACAGTAGTATTAACTATAGTTACCATGCTGTATGTTACATTCCCATGACTTATTCATTTTATAACTAGAAGTTTGTACTTTTTGACCCCTTCACCCATTTTGCTCACCTCCCACCCCCCACCTCTGACAACTATCAATCTATTCTCTGTCTCTCTGAGCTCAGTTTTTGTTTTGTGTTGTTTTTAGATTCCATGTATAAGTGAGATTGTATGGTATTTTTCTTTGTCTGATTTATTTCACTTAGCATAAAGCCCTCAAGGCCCGTCCTTGTTGTTGCAAATGGCAAGATTTTCTTCTTTTTTATGGCTGAAAAACGTTCTATTGTATATATATATATACATATTATATATATACACACATTTTCTTTATCCATTCATCCATTAATGGACATCTAGGTTATTTTCATATTTTGGCTATTGTACATAATGCTTCAGTGAACATGGGGGTGCATATATCTTTTTCAGTTAGTATTTTCATTTTCTTTGGCTAAATATCCAGAAGTGGAATTGTTGGATTATATGGGAATTCTTTTTTTTTTTTTTTTTTTTGAGGAAGATTAGCCCTCAGCTAACTACTGCCAGTTCTCCTCTTTTTGCTGAGGAAGCCTGGCCCTGAGCTAACATCCGTGCCCATCTTCCTCTACTTTATATGTGGGACGCCTACCACAGCGTGGCATGCCAAGCGCGGCCATGTCCGCACCCGGGATCCGAACCAGCGAACCCCGGGCCGCTGAGAAGCGCAAGGTGCGAACTTAACCGCTGCGGCACCGGGCCGGCCCCATGGGAATTCTATTTTTTGTTTTTTGAGGAACCTCCATACTGTTTTTCATAGGGGCTGCACCAATTTACATTCTCACCAACAGTGCACAAGTGTTCCCTTTTCTACACATCCTCGCCAACTCTTGTTATTTCTTGTCTTTTTGATAATAGCCATTCTAATATGTATGAGGTGATATCTCAGTGTGGTTTTGATTTACATTTCCCTGATCATTAGTGATGTTGAACATCTTTTTCATGTACCTTTTGGTCATCTGTATGTCTTCTTTGTAAAAATGTCTATTCAGATCTTCTGCCCATTTTTTAAACCAGATTGTTTGTTTCTTTGCTATTGAGTTGCATGAGTTCTTTATATATTTTGTATATTAACCCCTTAACAGATATACGATTTGCAAATATTTTCTCTCATTCAGTAGGTTGCCTTTTCATTTTGTTGATGGCTTCCTTTGCTGTGCAGAAGATTTTTGGTTTGATTTAGTCCCACTTGTTTATTTTTTGCTTTTGCTTTTGGAGTCAGATCCAAAAAATCTTTGCCAACACTGACATCAAGTTGCTTGCCGCCTATGTTTTTAAATATCTTTTAAATACTGGTGTCATGTGGCAATTCCCATGGCAGAGGCATTGCCTATTGAGAGTTGTTCATCAGAAGAAAAGTAATGCTTCTAACTTTCAGAAGAATATGAGGAAAAAAGCATAATGTCCACCTCTCTTTTTCAACTCCATTGCCATTACTCCACTGAAGTCCCATATAACTTCATGCCTTGACTATTATGTGAGTTTTCTTTTTCTACTTTTGCCTCTTATCTCATTCAATGTTTATTGCACTATTCTACCATGTCAATTTTCTAAAATATCACCTTTTTTAGTAAATGACTTTACTTCCTATTTCACAAAGGCCGTATCAAGCATGAATGCTCTTAACTTCCTGCCCCTCCCCCACTTCCACAAACATTATCTGCATATGCTGTAGATATGCATATGCTTGCCTCTTTTCCCTGTTCCAAAAGGAGAGGTTTCAAGCCCTATCCTAATCCAGCCACCTGTGCTCTGTATCTCATTCCCTCCCACCTCCTCCAGGACCTGGGATCATTAGCTGTCATTTTTCTTTCCTGTGCCTTTAGCCTCTTCCTCTCCTTTAGCTGTTTCTTTTGCCTATAAACAGGCTCAATTCTTTCGCAGCTTAAAAACAAAAAAAGTGCATTGCTCAAGCTGCCACTCTGAATTTCTTCTACTCACTTTCAAGCTTCTTGAAAGATTGTGCTCTATTCACTTTGTCCACTTTCTTCCTACCCTTCCAAGTGCCTGTCCCCACCTCTCTACTAAAACTGCTCTATGAATGTTACCTGTGGCCACGTAGGTGCTAAATCCAGCAGGCAGTTTTTGTTATTTACTTGTCCAGTCTGTCTGCAGCTTTGACACTTTAGGCCAGAATCTTTCTTTGCTTGGTTTCCGTGGAACGATTTCTCCTAATACTATAATCATTTCTTGTTACTTTTCCTCTGCCCACCCTCAGCTACTGGTATGTGCCACTGATCTGTTCTTTGCAGTCCCTTCCCAGCCTACACATTGACGAGGTCTCCAGACTGATGGCATCGCCATAAGCTGAAAACTCCAAAATCTCTCCCAGCTTTCTCCTGTTTACTAGACTCAGTTGCATACTGACCATGTCCTCTTGGATGTGCAGCACATTTTATGATAATTTCCTTTCCCCAGAGCAGTCCCTCTCACCCCTGTTTGCTACATCTTGCTAAATAGCACTACCATCTATCAATTGCTCATGTCAGACACTGGAAAAGATTCTATGTTCTTCCCTTTTCTATATACCTAATCCAGTTAGGCACGAAGTCCTGTGCATTTTACTAAAGAATCTCTTTGAGCCTCTTTCCCTTATTCATCTATCCTGCCTGACTCTTTAGCTATTTGACTAATAGTTCTTTAAATATTCAGTCACTCAAGTAAGATGACACTATATTAATAATCCTATAAAAATATTCTTTGCTATAAAACTGTCAGTGGTAAGTTCCAAATCTTTTGTAAAAACATCTAGAAATTTAGGCCAGAGACTTTATTTTATTAAAAATTAGAATAAGTGGGGCCAGCCTGGTAGCATAGTGGTTGGGTTTGTGTGCTGTGCTTCAGTGGCCTGGGATTTGCAGGTTTGGATCCCGGGCACAGACCTAGCACCACTTGTTAAGCCACACAATGGCAGCGTCCCACATGAAAAAAAAAAATAGAGAGAGGAAGATTGGCACAGATGTTAGCTCAGTCTTCCTCAAGCAGAAAGAAGAAGATTGGCAACAGATGTCAGCTCAGAGCCAATCTTCCTCATACGTGCACACAAAAAATAGAATATAATGATGAAATACCACTTCACATCCACTAATATGGCTATTATTTAAAAAAAAAACAGAAAAACATGTGTTGGCAAAACTGAAAAAAAATTAGAACCCATGTGCACTATTGGTGGGAATGTAAAATGGTACAACTGCTTTGAAAAATATTATGACAGTTCCTCAAAAACTTAAACATAGAATTACCATGTGACCCAGCAATTCCATTTCTAGGCATATATCCAAAAGAATTGAAAGCAGAAACTAGAACAAATATTTGTACACCCATGTTTGTAGCAACACTATTCACAATAGCGAAAAAGTGGAAACAACCTAAATGTCCATTGACAAATGAATGGATATTCAAAATGTGGTGTATATATATACAACGGAATATTGTTGAGCCTTAAAAAGAATTAAATTCTGACACATGGGACAACATGGGTAAACCTTGAAGACATCATGCTAAGTGAAATAAGCCAGACACAAAAGGACAAATATTGCATGATTCTACTTATGTGAGGTATCTACAGTGATCCAATTTACAGAGACAGAAAGTAGAATGGTGATTGCCAGCAGCTGGGAGGAGGGGATAATAAGAAATTATTATTTAACAGGTACAGAGTTTCAATATGGGATGATGAAAAAGTTCTGGAGGGAGACAGTGGTGATAGTTGCCCAGTAATGTGAATGTACTTCATGTGACTGAACTGTACATTTAAAAATGGTTAAAATAGTAAATTTCATTATACATATTTTACCACTGTCTTGTTTAACTAAAGCTGCCAGAATAAAAATATCATAGACTGGGTCACTTAAACAATAAGCATTTATTTCTGACAGTTCTAGAGGCTGAGACATCCAAGATCAAGGTGTCAGCAGATTTGGTGTCTGGTGAGGGCTCACTTGCGGGCTTGTAGACAGCTGCCTTGCTGTATCCTCACATGGCTGAAAGAAAGATCATCTCACTCCTTTCTCTTCTTATAAGGGGACTAATCCCATTCAGGAGGGCTTCTTCCTCTTGACCTAATTACCTCCCAAAGGCTCCACCTGCAAATACCACCACATTGGGTCTTTAGGCTTCAATATGTGGATTTGGGGGGACACAAACATTCAGTCTCTGGCAACCAGTTAAAAAAGTAGAGTATATTTATCAGATTTTTCAAAATTTTCATTCTTGAGACATTTTTCTTTAGAGTTCCAGGAAGATATACTTTGTCCTCAGTGAAGGGGGTGTGAACTAACTGAAGCGAGTGATCTCTTGCCAGAAGGGTATCAGGGACTGAGTCTAAGCGACAATCAGAGATGTCAAAGGGCACTCTGAAACTCCTGGGTGAAAAGAAATAGAAAACGTCTGTAGATGTGAGGGTGACTGCCCTGCAGTGTCTGTCCCTCCAGTGACTGCAGAGAACCCTGCCTCTCTCCTCTGTATCCCTCCAGCAGCCCAGCAGGACAGTGTGTTTCCCCGCTGGAACAGGACCCCTCCTACTTCTGTTAAAGCAAACATTCATACAATGCACTCCAAAACAAAATAGAACCATAGTTAGGCTAGAAAAAAGGTTTAAAAATACATGCATTTTTGGAGAAATTATGAAGCAATCAGAAAGCTGAACAAAAGAGAAAAGCAAGTCAAGATCAGAACAAAGCCTTTGGGAGTTCTAACAGGAAAATATGTGTATCATTGTTAAGTGCCAAAGTAAATACAGCACACAAACCCAAAACTGCTTGTCTGTGTGGTTTCCATAGTGTCGATATATATGCAAAGTTGGCTTGACTGCACCAAGAGCCATTAAAGGTCGTGGAAGTAAAAACAAAAATCAGACTGTCTGTGTGAACCTTTGGCAAGCAAATGCCAGGTTTCCTTGACATTTTCTCAGTTCTAGAGAAGTGAGCAAGAGGTGGCAGTAATGTTCTTTCTTTTCCTCTCTCTGAGTCTCTCTGTCTCTGTCTCTCTAACTCTCTTTCTCATGAATTAAAGCATTATTTTCTTTGAGCCCCAGGAAATAGAATTCAAATTTACAGTGAAAGATCACCAAGAAAGAGACGACCTGCTCCTTCTAATGCATATTTATTTTCATACATAATTGCACCATAGTTGCAATGAGAGCTATTTTCTTTAAGACTGACCTGCTTTTCAGGAAAAAATAGGCACTGTCTTCAAATTTTCCTCCTCCTTGTCAAATCAAAATAGCTTCAGGTAAATAAATAACATAGGAATACCTGCTGTAGCAACATAGAAACGGGATGACAGGAATAGCACATCGCACATTTTTCTTCGGTTGTACTGTAGCTTTTGAGCACAAATGAGGAGGCTACTGAAACATTAGGTGGATATGGATGACAAATTACATTAGTAGAAAAAGTAGCTACACTCAGTGGATGAATTTGCCTTGCATTTAGAAGTTTAAATAGCAGGTGTGTACTGGGAACAGTTATTTGTTTTTGGTTTTTTTTTTTTTTTTTTTGAGTGCAGAAGTGTGGAATCAGCGAGTTAATTCTGCAAGCATTTATTGAACGATTACTATATGCCGGGCACTCTGCTAGGTACACTTGCGAGTTATTTGAAGCTCACATCTGTTGAGTAACTTCCCCAAGGTCTCTCTGCTAATAAATAACAGAACACAGGCCTTTGTAATTCTAAAGTCCACGCTTTTAACTCCTATTCCATGTTACCTCTCAATTACATCTGTTAAAAGGGCAAGGCTCTTTGTTATAGGTCCCTATGTCTGGACTTCTCCCTCACACCTCTCAGCCCCTATGCCTTGGAACAGTTCCCACCTCATCAGTCCTTTCTTATGAAACAAGACAGTCAATAGGGCTTATTACCTGACTCTAAGTTCCACGTACCCGCTGTTGCTGCTACTGTGACCACAACTGCTACAGTTCCTAGTACTGCATCTATGACAATACTAATAATGACAATGATAACCCATCATATTCAGTGAGTGTTTTCTACACGACTGGAGCTCTGCTAAGGACTTTGTAAGATTTATTTCATTTAACGCTTCCAATGGTGGTTGAAGGTGTATGCTCTGGAATAGACTCCTCTTGGGTTAGAACCTAGTCCCTTTATTCATTAGTTTTGTGATCATGGGCAAGTTATTTAGCTTTCTTGACTCTTGATTTCCTCATCTGTAAAATGGAAATAGTAAGAGCATCTATCTAAGAGCGTTGGGAAAATGAAGTAACACAATTTAGAGAAATAGTGTGCCTAATAAATATTGGCTACCAATTATTAGTATTAATACAAAAGTCATTAATAGTTTTATCCAACTGTAAAATCCGTGCCATGTTCATACAGCCCAGCTATGAAGGCTTTGGCCTTGGTTTCCCTTTTTTTTTTTTTATTCCAGTTCCCTGCCTGGAACTGAAACTCTATTTTGAGGCCCAATCCAATTGGCTGGATCTTTAGCACTCTGTGCTCTGTTCCTGGGAACTGGATCTTGTCTCCTATCAACTGCTGGCTGGGATATTATGTATCACTTGCTTCCAATGGAGCCAGGATGCTCAAATCTGATTTTTACTATCTCTGTTGTTGCCATGTCACAGGAAGATTAGGCCCCTTGGCTGTGTCTTGCATCAGGTTCCAGTTCAACATGCTCCTTGGTTAACTCCCATTTGAACTTCTGAGTGGTTCCCCTGTCTTGCCCAGTCTTACTTTTGCCCTTCCCTGCTAGCTGTCTTTGAAATCATAGTACACCTTCAGCTCAAACCCACTTAAGATACAGCATGTAGTATTATAGTTTAGAGGATACAAAGATGAAAATACATAATGCTGCCCTAAAAGAACTTATAATCTTTATAAAACAGAAAAATATATAAGACAAGCTTATACATCCCCTCAGCTTCCATAGCCCTTGCCTACCTTGCATTCCAGGCCATTGGCTACTCCTCAAAAGCTTCTATGGTATACCTACTGTATGCTTCACATGGATTCTGCTGCTTAGAACCAACTAATTGCTTGTCTAAGAATACTGGCCCTCCACTTTGGTTATGACTGTGTAGCCAGGTAACCAGCCATATGCCCAGAGTCTCTCGGTGCCTCTGACATTTATGGGCTCGGATGAAACACCTCACCTCAGGGTATGCTATTAGGCTTCCTGATGAGTCAGATATTACATCCAGAAGTACAGGAGAATTAACTCGCTGTCAGGTCAATCTGAGCCAATGGAAACTAGGAGACCAGAGGGAGCCAAAGAGATCAGTTCTCTCTCCTCACTCCCTCCCATCCATTCTCAGGCAGTTTCCCAGTGTGGCTGAGCAGATGAACCTTGCAAGAGATGGTCTCAGTCTCTCCATGGCTTATTATGAAGCAGTGGCCAGCATGGTAACCTTGTGCTACATCTCATCCTTCCCACATTCACCTTCCTTTTCTCTCACTCTCACTGCCCTGGAATTGCACCTCCCATACAAAGCTTAATCGCTTAATCCATGCCTCAGGCTGTTTTTTGGGGAATTCAGGCTAAAATAAATATGAATAGAACTATGACTCATATTCTGGTAAGCTCTCTAGTAGAGTTTCTTCCAGAAGAGGAAGAAAAGATTAATTTAATTGGACCTTGAATAATACCAGGAATGGTTAATATTTATTGACTACTTGCTAAGTGCCAGTCATTGTTCTATGAGATTTACATGTATTATGATTTTCCTTATTTTACATGTGCATAAGCCAAAATGGAGCAACGTTATATAACTTAATGTCATACAGCCTACTAGAAGAAGAGTCAGAATTCAAATCCTAAAGTCCATGCTCTTAGTCACTATACTTCGAACAATTTTATGAAAAATGCAGTGAGGGGAGTGGGTCAAGATGAATGGACTCCAGGGCTCCAAAATTGGAGACTCTTGAGCCAGAGAATGAAAGGAGAGACATTAGGCCTGGAGAGAAGAGAAGACATGGGATCAGGAGAGGATTCTTACATAACCTGGTATTGTTTCTGATCATTTTTCTTCACACAAACCTCTCTCACCACAACTTCCCCCTCCCCCAACACACACAGCACCCTAATATTACTAAAAATCTTTTTACCTTTAAGCTTAGCACCTAGCCTAGTATTCCCCATCCACTAACTCTGTTTTGCCTCAAAGAAAAAAAAAATCACTTTAACAGTTGGTAAATCCTTTCATTCCATAATTAGAGATAAGGAGTTTAAAAATACAAATATCTGAATCAGTTTTAGCTGTAAATGATGACACCAAACTCCATCCTATTTTGATGGAGGAGGAGAGTTAGAGGCCAAAAAAAAGCACTGGGCCCTTGGAAGGGGACAGAGCAGGCTGGAGGCAGGGAAGATGACCTTATCCAATTATACAATTTATCTGAGGTTCTGCACTGTTCATTTTCATCTGAAAACAAGCAAAGAAAAGCTGGGATAGCAGTCCTGTGGAGACTTACACAGACAAATTATAACGAAAACTATGATCAGATAATAAGCTTAAGCAGAGATCTAGCCCATGATAGAATATTTATTAAAAAAACAGGCGGAATTCTATATGGAACGTCAACTGTATTAGATAAGGGAATTGTAATCAAATGCTGGGTGTTATGCAACTGAATGAATATTATAGTTCAAATTTTGTTGCAATAAATGTTATTTCAAGGAAATCCTTTGTGGAAGAAAATCTAAGCCTAATCTTAGAATGATAGTCCATTTAGTTAAAATCATATTTATTATTCTTTATCAGCCAAATATGGATAGGATCTCAGAGTTCTTTGTACAAGGTGTAATCCACAGGTATGTGAGATACTAGTGAGGAAGATCAATAGGAACTGGCAACATTTGAAATAAAAAAAATACAATCCCATGAAGTTCCCAAGCATGGCTTTTAAAATTAATTTCTTCATATGTACTAAAAATTTTCATTTTCCTCACTTTTTTCAGTGCCCTTGTATGTCTTTGATTTTTCCAGTTATGTCACCATTTTGAACAAGGTCATCGAGTTATTAGTGTTATTGCCCAAGCTTATGCATGTTGTAGCTATTTCATATCATAATCTTTGTCCTGATTAATTTTTTTGGTTAATCCTATTCCTCTAACATTTGGATATTTGTTTGGTTAATTTCAGTTAACCTAAGAGGGAAAAAGCATATGCTTGCCTTCTATGAATGTCTTTCATGAAACAAGAGGAACCTATTTCATGACAGTTAAAAGCTCCCCATAGTCTCATAAGCTAATTAAAATGAAGCAGAGTCATACACAGTAGTAATGAGAGATTAATATTTAATTTAAAATAAGTAGTTTTAAATTGCATTGTTTTGTGTTTTCCACAGTCTATTGGAAATCATTTTTATTCCAAAATTTAGTAATGCAAAATGTTAGTTTTTCTATTGCTGCTATAAATAATTAGCACAAATTTGGTGGCTTAACACAATGCAAATTTCTTATCTTATAGTTCTGTAAGCAAGAAGTCCCATATGGGTTTCACCAAGCTAAAATCACAGCGTCCGCAGGGCTGCATTCCTTTCTGTTGGTTCTATGGAAGAATCCACTTCCTTGCTCATTCAGGGGTTGACAGAATTCAGTTCCATATGGCTGAAGGACTGAGGTCCCCATTTTCTTCCTGGCTATAAACTGAAGGCCATTCCTGGCTTCTAGAGGTCACTGTCTTCCTTGGCTAATGGCCTCCTTCCTCCATCTTAAAAGCCAGCAATGGTGGATGGAGTCTTTGTTGCATCTCTCTCTGACCTGAGCTGGAAGAAATTCTCTGCTATTAAAGATTCATGTGATAAGGTTGGGTACCTGGGTTATCCAAGGTAATCTGGATGGATAATCTCCCGAACTCAAGGTCCATAACCCTAATCTCATCTGCAAATTCCCTTTTGCCATGTAAGATGATGTATTTACAAGCTCCAGAGATTAGCTCGTGGTCATCTTTGAGGGGTCATTATTCTGCCCTCCACACATGAGGAAGCACAAGGGGGAAGGGACACAGAATAATACTCTAGAAGAGAACTGTGCTTTACACATGGTTTTTTTCAGCAAAATCTCCTCCCAGACATTTCCCCTGTAGGTGGTTTATAGCTCTTGAAAAGGCTATAGTTCAGGGTGAATAACGAAAGCCAATTGAAGAAAGCCTCCATGGTGAAGCAAGCCCCCTGGCAATATTTTCTGTTGTTAGAATATTTTCTGTTGTTAGAAGGTCGATTGGTTTTTCCTAATTGAGGCATTATGCCAGCCAGCATCAAGAGCCTCCTTGCTTCCTGACTTCATTGTCTGACATCTGGATCCTACAAACTGCCCTAGATGTTTAAGCTGAACTAGAGCAAATCTCCAAAAGTATATGGCCTCACTGGAGAATTTACTCCAAACCTTGGAGTAGCCTACTAATGGAACAGCCTAGTTCTAGGCCTCTCAAGGGGTCAAAGTTACTTTTAGGTGGGCTCCAATGAGGATCTGATTTAATCCAGATATTTCTATCTCAGCATCTCAGCACGACCTGGTGGTCGTTTTTCACTTAGGTCTGGACTATTGATTTACGTTCCTGGAGCCTCTCTCCGCTACAATCCATCCTCCATGCTATCAGGACAGAGGAGATTCTCAACTTTTTATTTGTCCTAACATACTTGAGGAATCCAGTACACTTCCAAAAGTAAGAATGCCTCCTAATGGTACTTCTGTTAAGTTTACGAAAGAATCCCAGATGATTCTGAACCCTGCATTGCATACCCCATGTGATTCTGCAATCTCCTGTTTACATACTTTAACGGGGCATGTAATTATAATAATAACAAACCTTCTTCTTTTGTTGTCATAACACTCACATGCTGCTTACTATGTGCCAGACATTTTCTAAGTACTTCATGTATGTTAACTTATTTAATCCTTGAGACAAGTGTTATTATTGAGCCAATTTTACAGGTGAGGAAAATGAGGCTAAGTGACCTGCTATAGTCACATAGCTAATAAGTCACAGAGTCATGGTTTGAACTCAGATTCCACATTTTTAACTAAGTCAAACTAACCAGCACCTTCTGTTAAGAATCACTGTGCTAGAATTATCTGTTATGCTAAAAAATAAACATTATCACACCTCTATCTTTCAAAATTTTCAGTTAAAATTTCGGCATAGCATTCAAAGCTCTTTATAATCTATCTCTAACCTCAATATTGATCCTATTTCATTTTAGCATCCCATTCCATTTGCTTCCATTCAGTACACACGCATTGAGTACCTGTTTTGAGCTAGGCCCTATGTTAGGCAGAAAGGATTTGAAGACCTTACAGATCAGTCTGGAAATAAAGAAATAATTATAATAAATAGTCGGGGGAAGTAATTCATCGAGCCTTTGTATGTCAGGCACTATTCTGTTACACACACTTTACCCCTTACACAGCACTGCAGAGTAGACAGCCTTCTCCTTGTTTGAAAGATGTGGAAACTGAAGTCCAGAGTGGTTGAGTATTTGAACCAAGGAAACACAGAAGGGATCGCAGTAGTACAGCTGGGGTTCAGACTCAGGCCTGTCTGTCTCCAAAGCTCATGGTTTTCAATTATACCAGTGGTTTTCAAGAATTTTCTTTACTGTCAAGAAACTTATTATTGAAATGAAAATAAGCCAAATAGATAAAAGTTGAGATGAAAATAAACCAAATAGATAAAAGCAGAACTGCTCTGATTAATCAGAGTGTGAAGCCTAGAGCCCCTTCCTTCTTGAGTCCTGGGTCTGGTGAAGGGGCACCACAGAGCTCAATCTGAAAAACGGTGCACTTCACAGTGCTGCTTTTCTCTGCTGTGACATTTAAACTCTGTTCAAAGTGCGTAAGTATAGGGTGTGCAGCATACTTTGGGAGCAAGAAGAAAGGAGCCAGGATGGAACTTTATGAGAGTAAGGGAATTGCCATGGAAGAGGCTACATTTGAGCTGGGCCTTAAGAATGGGTAGCAGTTTTCCACCAGGAGAATGAGGTAAGGATACAGCAGACACAGCAGCATAAGTAGCTTAAACATGCTTGACATTCTTATATTGCATGTCCTCTAAAAAAGAAGTGAAACTTTGATGCCTAGGCAGTGTAGTGAGTGGAAAAAGACTAGACTGGAAGACAGGAGACTGCAACTAAACATGTTGGACTATCCCTTCATGCCTTGCTTTCTGTCTTTTCATCTATCAGTTAAGAGGATTTCACTAGTAACCGCTAAAGGCTCCTCCGAGCTGTAGAAATATCATTCTATAGTTCATGAACGATATCTTTTCCATTGTCTTATATACAAACACATGGAGGAAAAAACTATTACAGGTGTCATGGTTAAGAGCTTGGGCTCTGCTACTCACTTGCCATATGATCCAGAGCAAGGTTCTTGAGTACGCTATGCTTCAATTTCCTTAGCTGACCGTGTAAGGTTGTTAGAAGGTTTAAGTATATCAATACACATAAAGTACATTTCCTGGCAAATATCAAGGGTTGAGTAAGTGTTAACTATAATTATACGTGTGTTCATGCGGGTGTGTGTGTACATATATACGCACATACACTTACATGGGTAGAACTATCAGAAGATTCACAGAGTGTACGAATATGTAGACTTTGAAAATGAAATGATACAAGAAAAATCTGATTTGTACTCTTAAATAGAAGGAAGTACTTTTTTTCCAAGTGAAAAAGTGGACCTTTACTTGTTACTTTGACTTTAGTTTAAAAAAGTGAAGAAATTGTACTTTCTAGTCTGTCATTTTACTTTCTTATAAATTGGAAAGGCTTATTTATTTATAATAATTTATTCTGTAGGTGGAAATAATCTATCCAGCTTCTCTCTGTATATATAATATATATATTATAGAATCTGTATATAAATATATATAGAATCTGTGTATACATATATATATATATATATATGATCTGTATATAAATGGTTGTTTTGGTTTAATTCAATAAGGAAAAAAAGAATAGGAAAAATAGCTGTCATGTATAAAATATCTGTGTGCCAGGTAATTTTAGGCACTTTACTCAGGTTGTCTTATGTATCCTCACAAAAATTCTATGAAGCAGAAATCATTGTTCCTATTTTTCAAATAAGGAAATGAGTCCGAGAGAGCTGAAGACACTGCCCAGGCCAAATGACTAAGTGCAGAGCCAGACTTCCAACCCAAGTGCTGCCTTCCCAGCCAATCTTCTCTTCTCTCCCTGCAGTGTAGAACCATGGGCTGCTTTGCGAGGAGAGCATGGAACTGCCCTGAGATCAACACTTGGTCCTCTTCTATCAACAATTACCAAATATGGCTAATGATTACATATTCTGGGGACCCAAATGTCCATCAACAAGACCAATGGATAAACAAAATGTGGTATATCCACACAATGGGATATCATTTGGCCACAAAAAGGAATGAAGTAGTAATACATGCTACAACTTGGATGGACCTTGAAAACATTACGTTAAGGGAAAGAAGCCAGTCGCAAAGGATCACATATTGTATGATCCCATTCATATGAAAGTCCAGAAGAGGGAAATCGGTACAGTCTGATCTGGTTTCTTAGAGCTGAAGGTGGGGATGGGAGCATAGTAGCTAAAGAGTAGGGGTTTCCTTTGAGGTGGTAAAAGAGATCTAAGATAGACAGTGATTCACATATCTGTGAATATACTAAAAACCATTGCATTCTGTTCTTTAAGCGGGTAGATTGTATGCTATGCAAACTATATCTTAATAAAGCTTTTTTAAAAAAATCCTCTGGGAAACGAAAATAAATTCTGATTCCTGGCTTGTGCCTCATCCCACCTCTGTCTCAACCCCCACCTCTAAGATTCAAATTCAGTAAATCTGGGTTGGTTTTCTGGAAATTTGTATTTTGTCAAATGTACCTTGAGTGATTCTGGTGAAAATCTATGTTTGAATATATCACTGACTTGGACAGGGGTTACACCCGCCAAGAGGTAACCCAGAACTGGGCCAAACTCAGATTATAATCCAGAATTTCAGGGTAGATCTGTCTCTTTATAACTGACATGATTTTCAGGGTGGCTGGTAGAATACCAGCTGGCTCAGAGCAGGCTAAGTTACTGAAGACCAAATCCCACAAGGCTGGCTTGGGCACTTTTTGTCCAAGAGTAAAGTAACATCCCATGAAATCTGCAAGAATGTTATTTTACCAAAAAGTCTTGAGATTCCTGTACAGTGTTTGTTATACAACTTTGGTGATCCTCTTTTCTTCATTATAAATAAATTCCAAAATTTCTTCTTCAGTTGCTTTCTTTTTTTAACATAGTAAATTTGGTAACAGAGTACTCTCTTTCTGAGAGGTGGAGGTGATGAGTGAAAGAATTTACTTAATATAGAGAAAACCTATTAATCCCAGGAGAGGGAAGTATAATAAGAAAGACGTAGTGGACAAAAGTTGTGTTTGAAATTTTAATGACAGGTTAGCTAAACGACCAGAAAATATATTTGAAGAATTGACACTAAACTGGAAGGGGATGAAATAAATGAGCTTCTAACTAATGTTTAACCATATTCCATGATTATAAACATTTAACCAGGTGCATTTCTGGGGATTTTTCTATTCATATTGGGCCTCTGAAAAGAAGACCACATTTTATTCTAAAATTACAAATGCATTTCAATTTCTTTAGAATATGATATGCTTTTGCTAACTAAACAGCATTACCTCTTAGTAGAGGTCCAATGCTATAATTTGACCCCTCTGGCAAATTAAATACAATTATGCAAACTACTAGGATTTGGGCATAATCTAATTAACGCGGTACATATTAAGCAGATAGTCATTTCCCTGGTTGAAAATTAGATTGTCTCATTTCGTGTTTGAACCGTGTTTCAGAAAAGCATTTTACTATGTAAGCAAGACTTTGTTATCTTATGTGTTCTATTTGCTCAGCTCCATAATGGACATGTTTAGAAAAATAAAGCCAAAATTGAAATCTTTAAGTGATGATGTATTTTTTCAGAAGTTTATAATTACAAAACAAGATATTCCATGAAACTAGGAAAATAATTCAATTGGAAATGATTGCCGTTCTCTAATAAAATGTAAATGTAACACTAGTGTAATTTTTCTCTTTATATAGCTACAATCAGTGTCAAATATGATTTAATCGAGATAATTTTGTTCATTTAAACATAAAAGTTTAGGCATTTAAAGTTGACCTGAATTAAATACATACCCATAAATTCCAATCACAAACGTTCTGAATGATATTTACAAAAAAGATTTATAATCATTTTAAAATATGTGAATCCCATTAGCATTAATCAGTTCTCCATGCGTGCACTGAGCAGAAATCAGCAGATTTTTTTCAGTGCCTCTTACCAAGGAAACTGAAGAAATTATCCCTCTCATATGGAGAAAAGAGAAGTTTTTTTCCTTTTTCTTTGCACCTACAAAAGTGAATTTCGTATGAAAGAGAAGTTCTGGCTTAATAGCAATGAATATTCGTCTTTTATATAAAGGAAACCTACAGGGTGTACCAAGACTTCCAGTGTGGAATTGTCATTTCCAAGTGTGTGAACACAGTCATTGCTCATTTGTTCCTTAGCTCCTTGGGGAGACTGCCAACAAGCGTACCAGCTCTCAGGCTGTATTGTGCAAAGATTTCCAGCCCACAAGGATCTAGACTTTTTTTCATAGGTAATGTCAACGTCATAAAGGCCCCCAAACAGCTGTTAGGGGGTAACAACTTTTAGAAAGCAATGGCCTGTGTTAGCTCTTTGTTCTATTTTAGCAGAGAAATGCTCAGTTTGGTGAATAAAGAGGGGAAAAGTTCCGTTAAGAATTCTAATAACTCTTTCCCAATCTGCTTGTAAACCTGTAGTGACAAGTATATTCCTGGGAAATAAAGCAGTATAAGCAGTATTTGTGTTGTGAGTATACGTAAAGGTGCTCATAAATAAACACATTTCTAAGTGATATTACCAGCTACTTTCATTATGCCAGGAGTTTCCCAGCCGTGGTTTGCAGAGCCCGGGCGTGGGGAGGGTGGCACAGAGTCATAGCAAGGAAGTGGGGGTGGGGTGGGCAGTAATTCATGTGTATATGTAGATTTTCTCAATCAAGTATTATTGAAAATGCACCACTACAATATGATAGGGGAGGGCCTTCAAATGTTTCATATTAAAAACAAAGACAGATCCTCTCATATCTTGGATTTGCTTCAAAATAATCTGGGGTGGAATGAGTAGGTGGGGTATAGATGAAATAAGGTTGGTTATGAGTTGGTAATTGTTAAAACTGGATGATAGATACATGGAGATTTAGTACAGTTTTCCCTTTAACTTTGTGTTTTTAAAAAAGGTTCCCTTATAATAAGCTTAAAAACTATTAAAAAACCCAAAAAGTTTGGGATCACTGCTTGACATTAAATTGTCAAGTAATTTTGCTTAAAAATTATTCCATTGGATATTGAAGCTCTTCCATTGCATACTTAGTTGTTAAAAGCAAAGATTAAAATGGATTACTAAAGACTACATGAGAGATACATTGCTAATCACTTATTGGGGTATCCAGATTTACAGTTTTTACACTTAATGTTAACCTAATCACTTAACCTAATCTTTATCTCACATCAAGAGTTAAAAAGGGAAAACATAGCACTCATATACCTATAATGGGTTATAAGATGTATTGATTGAGTGAAACTTAAAAATAAAAATGCATTTCTCACAGTTACCTTTTCCCTCCCTCCCTCTCTTTCTCTTTCCTTCTCTCTGTTTTTCTCTAATGCAGCTATATTAACTGCAAGTTTGAAGATAATGAGCTATTTCAAAATTTAAGTGGCGAACTCAAATTAGAATGCATCCTTTTAGTCTGTTACTCACAACCAATCCGTCTTCAGCAACTGTTCTACTTTTCTTTAGCCTTGGCAAGCTATTCAGAACAACATTTCCTTCTTTTCATTCTGATGCTGGGCAATTGTTCAGTGCTGATACGACATTGGCTTTTCCCATAATTTAGCTTAGAGTGTTTTACACTAGGGAGTTTCAATGTGTTTGGATTGTAAAGATTTTTCCAAACACTTTTGTAACAGAACTCCATGTTCTACTAGCCCTAGCAAAATTGTTTTAAATACTTTTCCCCCTGAATTTTCATTAAAATTCAGTTCCATTTTAACTTTGATGGTTTATTGTCACTTTGTCCCAAAGATAAATTAAAATACGCAGAGAGATTGTCATTTCCTGCTTGACATGTTGTTATTCCTGTGTACAATGTTAGTCTTTTTTATTTAGGTATATGCTGTTCCATGAGGGTAAGTAACTTCCTGATTAGTCATTAGGAGCAACTCCTGGAAAACTGAGATAATCCCACATGTCAGCCAGGTGAGTTATGTTGGGAATCAAGGATTATGTGATCAATGTATATGGGTGTTCCTCTATTATGTAAGAAAATTATCATTTATCAAACATAGTGGCTTATCACTACAAATCACACAAAATTGTGTGATTATTTTACATCAGCTTCCCCCATTCTTATCTCTTGCCTGATATGCATGAGGAATTGGCCAGTAAGTTTGAAGATGTAGTTGCAGAAGAATCAGGCACACAGCTATAGGAGCTATTGGCTGAAACAGGAATATTTCATTGGTTATGTTTGCTTTAGAAATGAATTGCTACAGTTTTGTATGCTCAGGGTATGGTCTTCTGCCTTCTACAGCGGAGATTAGAAATATCTGCATTTCTTATGCAAATATTAGACAAAGTGATGTGTTTTCACAGCATAGTGGTCTTCAAATTTTCCTGTTCACATCCAGCCTAATAGAATTTTGAAAAATTATGCATTCCTCTTGTACATTGTTAGAGTTTAAAATTTTTATTGTAAGTGCAAATAGTCGCAGAGGATATAATTTCCTTCATATTGTAAATATTCTTAAAAATAAAACTGCTATTTCACTTTTTAAATAGTAACTAATCGATCTAAATACCATAGCAATTTAATACCCCCACCATCCGTTTAAAAAGTAAGTCACTAATCTTTCCTTATAGATATTTATGTCATTTTTTCCCTTAAACTCATGTTTCTATTCCACTTCACCCAAGGAATTTTATTTCAATGTAGTATATATTTATACTTGAACATCTTTTATTGATGATGCTATCATGTTTCACCTCAACAAAAATATTTATATAAATTAAAATTTAAAATTAAAAAAATATCCTGTCATTGTGAGACCCAACCTTCTTCCGGAATGAGTTGCCATTACAATTGCTATTAACATATACTTAAGCAAAAATAAAACAAAATAAAAGTTATACTATTTGACCTAAAATAAGTATACTTTTATTAAAAAAAAATCTCAGTGAGATGAACGTAAGGTGAATTAAGCTTTAAATTTTTTTTTTTAAATTCTACTTCTGTTTTTTTCTTGTGTTTGGGGGCTTTTGTTTTACAATTAGTTCGTGTGTCTGTTGATGAATAGTTATTGCTTGTTGCTGGAATGAGACAGATTCAGCGTCAATAAAATCTCTACTTTTTATATTATAAATGCATATCCTAAGAAGCCTTATTCATATACATTAAGTAGATAGCTCTGGAAGGAGGGCTTTTTTGTTTCTTTAATGAACGTTTCCTTAAACTCTTTCGATTGCTTTTGAGTCATATGCCCCAAATCACTCAGTAATCTTTCAACAAAAGGTAATTTGGAGATCGATCAGTGGACAACTTAACACGACTCCAGACGGCCACTACTTTCCACTGCCTTGCTTCTAGGACCTCTTAAGTGAGAAACTGAGATCTCAAAATGTTCACCAAGACCTCCCAGATCCCATCGTCCTCTCAGCCTGAGTGCATTTCCTATTACTGCTGCATCTCTAACTAGCCAGTCAGCAGGTGGTCAGCAGGCAATATACCCACCGTCTGGCTCCTCCAACTGGCAAGGCAATCTTGCTCCTAGACAAAGCCATAGTGGCTTCTAGGTGACTCAATGAGTGGAGGCCAAGCCCCAGATGCTGTTTCTACAGTGGAATCACATTCTTCTGTGCTATTTTCATCTGTAAAATGTGGATAATATTAACATCTGCCTCACAGGATTGATTCAATGCTCAGTTGAGATGATACATGGAAAGCTTCTTGGGAAACTTAAAAATGCTACACAAATATTAGTTGCTCCAGGTTGAGGGTATTTGAACATCATCTGTCCCAACCCTTTTGGTCTCTTCATCGGATAAATCGGGTCTGCTTACAGAGCATGATGCTAAGAAACATACAAAAATGCAGCCCACCCATTTGGACCTGCTGCTGCATCTTGTTCTCTGACCACTTGGTTTCCCAGAAAGGATCTAATTAGCCACCTTAGGCCCCCCTTGCTTTGATGAGCATTTGGCTACTGAGGGATACTTCTCCCAACAGTCTCTCCTTTAGATAACCTTTGATGCTTTCCCTCTCAACCACATCATATAGTGTTGGGCAAGAGCACTCTTATCTTCTTCCTTGGTCTCTGCAGGATGAACTGATTGCAGACAACCCCCTCACTGGAGAAAGTGTATTGGATAAACATGTACCCAATCAGAGAGACAATGAAGAAGAGAATTTGAGTAAATCAGCCTGTTCAGTAAAGACTCTAGATAAAATTAAGACTTTAAAATAAGGAAGCTTAAGGAAAAGTGACTAAAGGGATTTCACAATCATTTGTGTGCAACTTTCTTTGGGTATTAATGGTTTATTTTTATTTAAATAAGTTATCAATCAGCAATATTTCCATGGTGAAAACTTAGACAAAGAACCAAGTAATTCTTAAAAGAGCCTCAATTTTATTTTTTTCTATCTTATTTCAAAAGTCGTTTTAATTTATTGGCCAGAATCTTGCCTAAGGTTGATGCTACCCAACAACTATTGCAGTAAATTCAGCTGTGTGATACTGAGTAGAAAATTCCTTTCCAAACTCCAGGGTCAATCAGTGTGCACCTTGAAGATAGGATTTGATGACATTTAATGCTGGATATCTTGACTCAAAAGTTGGAGAAAGGTTACTGAGTCAGTTGACATTTACTGCATACTCACTGAGTGTGTGACACTGTGGTATTTATTAAGCATGAGGCACTTTATTGATCTGAAGCACTCCACAAAAGTGAGACTTATTCACTGTGGAAAAAGTGGACCTAGCCATCAGTGGAGGCAGCCCATAACTTTTATCTGCTCACTATTCTCAATCTAATAAATCTAACCTTTACTTGTACGTAGGTCAGGGGCAGCAGTGACATCCAGTCATTGATAAGGAAATGAGCTAGGAATATAGGAAATAATATGTTAGGGGATTAGATTAAATACAATCTAAATTAAATATAGATAGCTCCAAACTAACTAGTATAGTGCTAAGAATCTTATGGATGCTCAGTTAATATTTGTTGATGAGGCCATTCAAACATCCTTGCTTCCCCCAAATCTCTTTGCAAACAGCACATTTGAGCTTGTCTGGGCTCTGAAGTTCATCACATAATATTTTCTCTGTACAAAAGAAAATACATTCTGAAGCCTTTTGAGACTTCTTCAGTACTTGGAAGCTTCCATTTTTTTTTTTTTTACATTTATAGTCCATCTATAACTTAACTTTTTCAAAAATCCATGTATATTCTCCTTTGCTTTTTAAAATACTTTTTTATTGTGGCAAAATATACATCACATCATATTTACCATTCTATCTATTTTTAAGTGTATCATTCAGTGTCATTGAGTACATTCACAGTGTTGTATTGCTTTTTTTCTAGCTGAAGAGAATTCCTAATGTGTCTGTGACAGAGATGGGTGAAGTATTAGCTAAGAAACAATTGTGGTCAGCTTAAAGGACATTTTGTAATCACAGAATACTTATTAGAGGACAGAAACATATACAACATATGAATTGAGTAGCTCCCGAATATCATCCCAAAGAGTCAGGAAAGTCCCATAACTGTTGTGTAATGTGCAGCGTCAGATCTTTATTGGAACAGGATTGTCTTATGTCGGGCCAACAAAAACTTGGCATTGATGCATAATTAATGAACTGGGAAATGGATTGACGAGATTTCTCTCTAATTAATGTTTCCCTAACATTTGGAGTGAAAGCAAAGCTGCATTAATTAGTAGAGAGGGTGTTGTGTGTGTGTGTGTGTGGGTGGGTGTTGTGTGTCTCTCTGTGGGCATAGTTTGACACATTTTGTTTGCTGTGCTTTTCTTTCTCTGCTCTCACCCTCTTTCTTCATTTCCACCCCCTCATCACTCCTTTTGCTCTGCTCAGGGCTGCCATTATGTTTCTGTATGTTGATGAGAGGAATGGAATGACAGATTGGATGATTTCATTTTTAGATGGACGTCTGAGCATACATGAATTAATCAATATTTCATAATCTAGGTGGGGAAAGCCCCTCAATTTCCTAGAATAAAGAGGACATTATGCTCTGTGTGCAGCTTAACTACCATTAATGTTAATTTCATCATGCAGGCAAAGCCCCTTTCCTGAGTTGATAACATGCTCTAGTGTACCTCATCTTCAATTATACATCAACTCTTAATCATCTTGGGAAACAGGAGAGGTAAATCCCCCTGGTAAACCAAAGCACCTCATGGAGGGATTATCGGCTAGCACTGGGATCTGAATTTAAAATCTTAATTCTTTTTTTTCCTTCGAACTTATTCTACTATTGTTAGTTAAGTCAAATATTCCCCCAGGAAATGAGCGAATGTGTGTGTGTTTGTATGTGGGGCGGGGAGGAGGTGAAGATAAAGGAGCAGTGAAGGCTAGGAGGAAGAATATTTTTACGTTTACATTTGAGGGCTACAAAAATGTGTAGCTCATTTTTCCAAAATCTTGAATTTCACTATATGTCTCTGCAGATATAAGATCTTCCATGTGATGCATAGTTCTGATAGTTTCAGTTCTGGGCATGAAATAGCCAATGTTGAAAGATTTACTTCTTCCTTGACTAAATATTTCTTCATTCAACAGATACTCATGAAATTTATTGTGTGCAGGGTAGTGAGTACTACAAAGATAGCTATGACTAAGTTTTTGCCATCAAGGAGCTCCCTGACTATTGGGAGAGATCGACACATAAACAGGTATTTTAAAATTCATGAGCAAGCAGTTCAGTTTGCTAAAGTTTAGATACAGCTTGAGTGATGAAAGCCCAGCCTGGAGAGCTAGGGAGAGGCCATACCGTGGAAAGCCTTGCTCCACGTTATACTAGGCAGGATAAGAATGGCTGTCACCAACAATGGTTTGAAATGTTAGAAGTGATGTTCTCACTCCCAGAACAGTTTAGGCCAAGACTTTCATCCCCTGACTCTACCCAGGGTACTGAGTCTTCTTCTAGCTTCTTCTGCATCTGCTGACAGACTAGAGAAGAGAAGAGGGAAAGAGGCCTGGGCCCGCCAGTGTCCCGATTTAGTCAATAAATCATATGATCACCGTAACTTCTCCTACATTCCATCAGCCAGAATGCGATCGCACAGTCACATCTAACTTCAGGGGAGGCTGGGAAATCTATGTGATCAGGAGGAAAAGGCAATGGATTTTGGTGAATGGAAGGCACTCCTTGCCGCACATGTTCAGGAGCTTAAGCTTTATCCTCCATGTCCATTGCCTTTTAAACATTGCCGTCTAAATACTGATATTTCTTTGAAGCTTTCTAGTTTATCTTAAAAATTCATTTGAAATTTGTTTTCTCCTCCATATTATATTTGTGTTTTTCTTAAAGTGAATCTAATATGCTTGCTTTCTTTGTAAATCTTCACAAATAAATGATGCTCCAGGAATATTTGCCGTTGTTATTTTATTGACTCCTGGAAGAGCTGTATGAAAACTCATACCAGATTTTCATTTTAAAAAGAACACCGGACCAACCCCGTGACGCAGTGGTTAGGTGCACACCATCCGCTTTGGCGGCCCGGGGTTCACCAGTTCGGATCCTGGGTGAAGACACAGCACCACTTGGCAAGCTGTGCTGTGGTAGGCATCCCATGTATAAAGTGGAGGAAGATGGGCATGGATGTTAGCTCAGGGCCAGTCTTCCTCTGGAAAAAAAAAAAAAAACACCTCTGGCAGCTGTGTGGAGTGTAGGTTACAGGAGGCAGAGACTGGAGGCTAGAGGATAGACTATTTCAGATTGTTACAGTTATCTGAGTGAAAGATGATAAAGGATCTGGTTTAGGGTAGTGCTGGTCGGAATGTTAGGAGATTAAATCAGTAGGGCTAAAACAAAAAAGAAATTATTGATAAATTTGACTATGTAAAAATCAAATGCTTCAGCAAAAACATCATAAAATTAAGTTTGAAAAGAAAGGGACATACTGGAAAAAAATTGTGATATGTGAATAATGTGAAAGATAGGAGGGTTGATATCCCTAATTTACAAAGAAGTCTTATGAATCAATAAGAAAAAAGCATCCGAATATAAAAATGGATGCAGCAATTTACCAAAGAATATAAATGGCCTAAAAAAGGTTAAAACTTCACCAATGATAAAAAAATAGAAATAAAAACATGATAGCTATTTTTCATTATCAAATTAGTAAAGAAGATCTCATAATAGCACATATATATGTACAAAGTATTAGTATCAGTGCTTGTCAGTTACAGTCAAAATTGAAAAGAATACTTATTTCCTTCAATCAAAGATTTGTTAAATTATGACATATCTCTTCAATGGAATATTATGCAACCATTAAAAATGATTGTGTATATCTATATTTATTGAGATAGCGAAAATAGAAGGTTATTAAGTGAAAATAGAAGGTTACCAAAAGCCTTGCATAACATGCCTCACTTTCTGCAAAACTGGCTGTAGGTGTGTGTAGGAATGTGCATGTGTATCTAGAGAGGTACCTATGAATGAGGCTTTTCAACAAAATATTAAAAGCAATGTTTTGGGGTGTTTTTTTTTTGGTGAGGAAGATTGGCCCTGAACTAATATCTGTTGCCAATCTTCCTCTTTTTGCTTGAGGAAGATTGGTCCTGAGCTAACATCTGTGCCAATCTTCCTCTATTCTGTATGTGGGATACTGCCACAGCACGGCTTGATGAGCAGTGTGTAGGTCCACACCTGGGATCCAAACCCATGAACCCCAGGTGGTCAAAGCAGAGCACACGAACTTAACCACTGTGCCATGGGGCCAACCTCTAAAACAGTACTTTTTTCTGGTTGGTAGAATTGGAAATGAATTTTACTTTTTCTCTGTATCTTTCTATGTTGCTTCAAAATTTTAAAAATACGTGTATTATTTATGAAATTTTTGAGTAAATAAAACTATTATTTTTGGGGAAAAAACAGCAAGTGTTTTTATCTCTTAGAGTAAAAAATGGGGGGACTTGATGATCAGTTGTATGTGGGGAGTGAGAGAGAAGGGTTGGACAAGCCTGACTTCCAGCTCTCTCTTCCCTGTGATTCTCTGGCACCCGATGAAAGGCAACCCTCCTCCCAGTTGCTTACCCTTTTCCCCTGTTGTCGTTCATTCTGCTTTGTAACTTCTCATCTCAGACTCTGCTCCTTCTAACTGCATGCTTACTCCATTGTTAACCCCTCTGCTTCCTCTGCCTTATTTCAGAATACTCTTTCCATCTCCTTTCCTTAACTGAGTGGCAGGAAATTAGAGATGAGAGATGTCATTGGAAATGACCAGCCCAATTATTCTCAGGTTGGCACAGGCTGTTTTGATGCCAGCATGTGTTGAGGGTCCCAGTTTGGTGTCAGAGGAGATGGACGGAAGACCTACCAAGTTTATGAGGGGCCCAGAACTGGGTGGCTCTGTCTCATGGTGTTCAATGTAATGATGAGGCCCAGAGATAGGATAAGGGTTCCCAATGGGTTGCAAAGTTCGGTGAGGGACAGAGAAGCACCTGGACTGACTGTTCAGAGCAGGAGCCAAATGTTAGGTAGTGGAAGCAATGGCCAGTCCTGGTCAACAATTTAAGGGGAACTGCCAACTCATTCTTTTACTGTATGGCAGTTTTGCCTTGTAAACAGTTTTTTAAAGAAGCCGAGTTTTTCAGATGCAAGTCTAAATGCTGTCTGTGTAAATATACACATTAAAATAAGCGTTCTTCACCTGTCAAGAAACATCAAAGATTGAAGTCAGGGATGTGTCGGCTTCTTGAATCTTATTCTCTAAGGCCACCGCTCCCCAGACACTGTCTGCCTTTCTTGTCGTCATTCAGATCTTTGCCATTTGAGGCTGACTCATCGCAGCCTTCAAGGGCCAGGGCATTTCTTAGTATGCATTGAACTCACGCCAAACTATTGTTTCACACTATTATTGTCTAAAAGACAGTGTGTACTAGAAATGTGAAACAGGAAATGTCCATCTGACCTTATTACGATAGAAGAAAATTTTCCAGAGTCCATATGCTGATGTAATTATTTTAAGAACTTTTTTTTTTAAGTGTTTAGCAGTCAGATCTTTGGAACAATTTTCTTTGCTGTCATGAGCATAGCACGTAGCATACTATCCTCTTTTAGAGGGGTAGAGCCCTGTAATTGGCACAGTAGACTTTTATATTATTTTCAAATTAAGTTTTAAGGAGTTCTCTTTATTTGCTAAGTTTGTATGTGTGTGAAGCATATATATTTGAATGTCTGAATTTCTTTGGAAGATCCTTGATTTATTTCACACAGAAATTTTTTTCTCCATTCTCAAATCTATGACATATGCCCTATGTTCCAGTACTTTGCTTTGTACAATTTCCTGTAAACAGCAGTAGGTAACTTCAATATACACTGGCTGGTTGGTTCAGTGTTCTTGCAGTACTTACAATGGACATTTCTGAGCATAACTAATCTCTTTTTTTTTTTATTTTGGTCCTATTCGCATCAGCACCAATCCAGTGCTTTGAAATGAATTCAAATGCTGTGCTCTTTGAAGGGATGAGGATTAAAGCTTAAGCTGGGTCCAGGGATGAGGTGAGAGGAAAAAACCCTCACAAATCCGATGCTTTTTTTCCTCCTAAGAAGTGAAAAGCAATGAGCTGTACTATATAAAAGAAAGGAAACGGTAATTATGAACTTTTTCCCTACCACTGTCCACTGTCTTTGGTTTAGAGCAAAGCAGAAGCCAATCAGCTATTTAGTTCTCTAGAATATTTCCGTGTGAGATTTGATTTATATGAGCATCAAGAAGTAGAGATCTTAATTCAGGTATGACTGTGTCTTTTTTTCTCTTTCATTTATTGTAAGTAGTTTCATGTTTTTGTTTTATATTTGTTTGAGTCCATGATCTTTTTTCATCCTATGTCCTATGGATCTGACCAACTCCATTTCATTCCATGTTTCAGTTCCTCTTTTTCTCCAAATAGCTCTACAGGATCCTAGAAATTCTTTTCTCCAGTTAAAATGTTATCACCAGAAGCATTATTTCTCATGTCAATATGAGCTTCTTTATTGTAGCACGCTCTGTGCAGGGTGAATTCTTAAGTGTAGCTATAGAGAATGAGTGATTGGTATTCAGCCAAGCTTGCCTATGTCTTTTCACAACCAAAAGCAATTAGGTGAAAAGGGAAAAATTCAATTAGTTATTCTTTTGTCTGCCTGATCCCAAACAACTTCTATGAATATTTGGGAAATACTCTTAAGTTGAACTCACTGTGTGTATATGTTTTATGTACATTGATGGTTAAGTTTTCATTATATAGCTATCTAGTAAAAAGTTTTCAGTGAGAAACAATTTCATTTTCTAAAAAAATAGCTATTTCAGAAACAAATGAGGTCAATGGGCATCTTGTTTTAGGGGGGCTACTGGAGACATTGGAGTAAGAGGAAGTCCCGTGTCAGAGGGCTCTGTGCACATTTCCCTGAAATACCTCAGCTAAGTGTAAATGTAATCTGTTATTTTAACTAATCATAACAGTTGCATTTTGCCCTTTCTTGCATTAAATTATAAAATCAATAACTTACAAATACGGCAAATCTTTATTTTTCAAAGATTCCTCTTCCTCCTCCTCCTTTCCAAAGGTTGCGTTTCATCCTTTCCAAAGACCTCAAAAGCTACTAGATTATCATTAAAAAATAAACACATTTTCAAAGGCCATTAGCCCGAGGGGAGGTCCTGAGTCGTCCAAAGGTTCTCCAGCGGGCAAGCAAGAAAGACAGCACTCCTGCCCCGATCCGTACACACTGGAGCATCCAGGTAAGTCAGGGAAACACATTAAGGGCACCCAGTGAAGAATGAAATGGTAAATATAATGTAATGTACTTCTGTGCCTCAAATTGAAGCTTCATATTCTGCTTGAATATTTTTAGAGAAAAAAATAATGCTATTTATTTTTCAAAATGGGGTGCGATTGCTATACCAAAATCTACAAAATGTGAAATAGTAAAGGAAAACTATCAGATGAGAACAATTATTTTTATTCCAAAGATATAGGTAATAAATGTGAATAGATATATTCTTGAAATAAACATGGAAGGATATATAAGAAACTAGAAACTCTGGTTGCCTTTGAGAAAAAGAATTGAGAGCCTGGGGGTCAAAGATACTTTGTAGAGTTTATTATAGTATCTGAATTTCTTTCCTTGAACATGTATAGTTTTTTTTTTTTTAAAAAAGAACGAGAAATGCTGTATAAGTGCAAATATTTTTGCTGTAGGTCTTTATTTCCATAAAACTGTAAGTGGCTGGTTTGTGGATTCTATGCTACAGCTATGATGTCCCTTGATTTTGTTTCTCTCACAGCACTAGCTCATGTTTATAAACTCTTTAGAACTCCCAAAATGATTTCACATACATTATTTAATGAGTAAGACTGCAAAACTATGACTTTGGGTGTCCTAGTTTTGTTATCTTTATATATGATATCATATTGAATTGCAGTGGGCTTTTTTCCATCACACCACACAGAAAAAATATGAAGCCAGGACATGTAAGTTTCTTCGGTAGTTCCTACTGAATGTCCATTTGATACTTTAATACTTTTCTTCCTTAAGTATTGGACCAAGCAGTAACAGAATAATAAGGCTCAAGTTTTCAGAACAGAGACAATTATGATACTCAGCTGTTTACCCTGATAGCCATATGGAGTTTGATCACAATTCTGTTTGATGTCACCTTTGTCTTATCCCTTTCTGCCCAAGCCAGAGTGTTCAATAGCTGAGTCTCAGAGTAAGTTAAAACACCAGTCAAAGTTAAACAGAGAGTGTGGGAAGGGAGTGGGCCTACAGGCATTATGAGATTTGTCCCTCCTAGTTTACCGCAAACTCTCCTCTGCTGAGCGATAGGTACCACTGCTTTTCATGGAAATGGAATAGAGGACATGATAAGAAAAAAGACTGCTGTCTTTCTTTGTATTTGGTTTAGTGGGTTTACAGACATACGTCAGTTCTCCTTTCTCATTAATGCTCGTAGGGCTGAATTTCTTTCCAATGGAAGTTGTTATTTGAATCTAGAAGTGTTGCTAAAATGGATTCATCAAGCCATTTTTTAGTGGAAAGGGCTTCATGGATGATGACCTGCTGGAAGTTGGCCGACAGCTGAAAGGAAGAACGACCCTGTTCAGTCCTGCTCATTATGCCTGCCAGAGATCAAGAACACCTTGACCAATCAGGAGAGGGGATCTTCATACAAGGAAAGGGGACTTTTGTACAAGGAGAGGGGACCTTTATTCACCTTCCTGTACTCTTTCTTCCAAGCTAGTTTTTAACTTCAGGAAAGTATCACTCTTCTGTGGCTGCTTAATATTTAATTGGCTATGTAATATGGCTATGTAATATTTAAATGTAGCCAAGTGTTTAGGGATGAAGGTCTCTGACTCTGCCCCTCACCACACTTGGGACCTTAGGAAAGTTATTTAACTTCTTTAACCATCATTTGTAAACTATGTTTGTTGGAAGGAATAATTCTGTTTTTAATGTATAAAGTACATAGTATGGGACCTATAATATAAGAGGTGTTCAATAAAAAGTTATTGTTATCGTTACTAAGATTTTTTATACTTAACAACCACATAGAAATGTCATGTTGTCTGATTTGTTCACTGCTGTATTCCCTGGGTCAGTGCCTGATGTTTAGTAGATACTACTAAATAAATGCTAAATTGCTACTCAATAAATATTTGTCTGAATGAATGCATGAGGGAATGAATGAATGCATTCAAGAAAATGGGTTTCTCACCGTATATGGTATGAAAGCATACTGCGCAGGGAATCCAGAATCTTGGATTCTGGCTCTGACTGGGCCTTCTGCAAACTGGTCTCCTATGTGGACTAAATTTTTCCACCTCTGAGCCTTATTTTCCTAATCTTTAAAACCTATCTTGCAGGGCTGTAACAGTCTTCAAATATAAGGTTATTTGGGGGAGAGCAATCCCATGTTTATACATAGGAGGAATTTAATTTCTCCTTACCCCCCATGTACTCACAATCAAGGGTTTATGTCAACTTTACCTCAGGAAAATTAGGTTCTATACGGAATAGATTTTTTAAAAAATTCTCATTGAAATAAATTCCCAATTAGGAGAATATTTTATCTAGAGATGGGAAGCAATGAAGAGACTAATAGAATTAGGGTCCACCTTCTTTTAGGGTGTATGCAAAGGAAATGGGGAAGGACATCAGCTGCCGCCTTTCTGTCCTTGCCCTCGTGTTAGTGTTTGAGTTAAGGAACAAGAAATGAAACAGGGGCTGGCCCCATGGCCGAGGACTTAAGCTCATGCGCTCTGCTTCAGCGGCCCGGGGCTTTGCCAGTTCGGATCCTGGGTGCCAACCTACACACCTCTCATCAGGCCATGCTGAGGCAGTGTCCCACATAGTGGAGCCAGAGGGACCTACAACTAGAGTATACAACCATGTCCTGGGGGCTTTGGAGAGAAGGAAAAAAAAAGAAAGAAGATTGGCAACAGATGTTAGCTCAGGTGCCGATCTTTAAAAAAAAAAAAAGAAATGAAACAGACTTTGCATTTTTCATGTTTAGCCAAGCTCTTCTGGTTTGCATAGTCATAATACAATTCAGGGGCTGCCCCGTGGCCAAGTTGTTAAGTTCACACACTCCACTTTAGCAGCCAGGATTTGCCAGTTCAAATCCTGGGCACGTACCTAGTACTGCTCATCAAGCCATGCTGTGGTGGCATCTCACCTAGAAGAACTAGAATTACCTACAACTAGGATCTACAACTATGTACTGGGGCTTTGGGAAGGAAAAAGAAAAAAAGGAAGATTGGCAACAAATGTTAGCTTAGGGCCAATCTTCCTCACTAAAAAAAAAGAAAACAATTAATAATAATAATAATATAATTCAAATAACCAGTTTTGAAGTTTTAATATTCAGTGTCCTAACTTTGTCCCAGCTAGGAAAAATGAATAGCTGATGTTTTGTACTTTGTATTTGTAAATACATTACAATGTGGAGACCAGTGAATTCCCTAAAGCCTTTAAATATTTTAAACGTGTATCTACTAAACTGTTTTATAGCTTTCTAGGATTTTTTAAAAATATTTTTGACATCCAATAAGATGATAAGACAATATAGTAAAACCATATTGGTTTAAATTCCCTTGATTGTATTTTCTAATGACTACTCTCAAGATTTCTCTTATGTGTTGATCACTTGTTCAATAGATTCTCAATGGGTACTTTTGACTGATTAAGGTATAACTTGACCAGGTGCATTTTTTTGGTAAAGCCCACCTTGAAATATAGTGCAAATAGTTTGTGCAAGTAAGATTGGGAAAAAAGAATGTTAAAAATGCTAAACAAACCAAACTTTAGAAGTAACTCTTCGCACCCAAATATTTCGCACATTGAAATATCCTGGACCCACATTAATATTCCTTCCATACACTTCCGTTCCACGGGGCATCTTCAGCATAAGCTCTTGACTGGCCTGGCCCATTTGTTCCATCCATCTCTCTTGAGTTTTGGTGTTTGTCCTTCATGCCCCTCCTGCCCTTTACCATCAAGTTTGCAATCCTCATAAAGCGTCTTTGTATTTGTACTCCTGCCCAAGTTTATGTGTAAGTTGCTGTCTCATTCCTTGTCTATATAGCATAGAGAGAGAGAAGTGTTTTTTTCCAACGTTTTTTCCAATAGTTTTTTCCAACTATTTTTCCAAGAAATAGTTGAGTGTTTAATGAAGACACTGCTGTTTAATGTGCTGTCTGCAATAATTTTTATTCTATTAGTAGGTGAATTGAATAGACCAGACAATAACATTTTCATTGTTAACTTTGTAACACAACGGGTAGTATCTGACAGTTTGTAACACAGCAATAAAGTAAGAAAACTCAAAAGCAGTCTCTCAAAGTTCATCATCAGGCAATAATCTCTTCCTCCACCCCTCTCACAGCTCCCTGGAACAATAACAGAATACATTTTTAAAATGTCATTGGTACCTATGAGCCAACTTCTATTTTCTCTATACCAACCCTCTGCTCCCTGCCAGTCTGGGTTGGGTCCCATACCTATACATTCACAGAGTACTCTGTTCTTACCTTCATCCTAGAATATGTGACACTATTTTTCAAGCCCACCGTCCATTATCTGCAATTCCAAAATCCAAAAACCTCTGAAAACCAAAAGTTTATTTTACGATTGGTGCCAAAACTTATTTGTCAGCAAAGCCTGATCTGAACTGACATGAGGCTATTTATAATGTTATCTTTTACTACAGAAATGTTGCTGTATTTGTTTGTAAGATGCCGCTCCAGGTTCTATCACGGGTGTTACATATTAAATGTAACACGTATTGTTTTACCTTTCTAGAAACCTACAAATAGTGTTGGTTCTGAAATATTTGTAGCCCAAGTGCTTTGGATGAAGACATGCAGAGCTGTGCTGTCACCTGCTTGCTAGTCTGCACGCCCCACCAGAGGGTGAAGTCTCTAGAGTCATTAATTCTGTAAACCTACGTAGCCTCTAGTGGGTCAAAACAAATGCAGAACCAAGGAATAAACAAAGGAATATTCACTGTCAATTTAGCATATTTAAATTTATCAGCTTCTCTCTGTTCTTGTTGTCAAAGTGTTGCTACTTTGAGAAAGAAGATCCGGGGCTAACAGTCCGTTTTTTTTTTTCACTGAGGAAGATTGTCCCTGAGCTAACATCTGTGCCAATCTTCCTCTCTTTTGTATGTGGGTCACTGCCACAGCATGGCCACCAATGAGTGGTGTATGTATACACCCAGGATTCGAACCTGCAAGCCTGAGCTGCCAAAGCAGAGTGCACCGAACTTAACCACTAGGCCATGCGGCCAGTCCCTAACAGTCCTTTTTTTAACTGAAAACATAAATATTTGGCGAGATTGAAAAATCCGTGACAGAACCAAGAATAATATCATGTTTCCTGGTTTTTAGATTTGTGTTTTCTTACCCAGATAAGGCCAATATTGTTAATGCCAGATACTCAAAGCCAAAGGAACAACTTTTTAAAAATCTTCCTTAAAAAAAGTAATTTGAAATCTTACTAGTTAAAAACTTGAAAAAATTATCATAATGTAGGCAAGGATAGAATGAAATGGACATTCTCAAACAATGCCAGTAAGAGTAAGGATTGTTAGAATCTGTCTAGAAAGCACTTCACAAAACAGATCAAGAAAGTTAAAAGTTTACATCTGTAATAGAATAATGGAGAATATTTAGCACACAGTACCTATGAAACATTTGTGTTCTAGAGGCATATCACTTTGATTATTCAGAAGATTCTATCAAATGAGTTACTTTCTCTGAAAGCAGCCAGTATTCAGTTTTGTAAGGCCTGCTATGATAATATTTTTACATGAAAAGTTTTTAAGGCTTTCTTTTGTTCAAACATTCTTTTTAATCATTAGAGCTCCTATTCTACCATGCTTGAACATCTCTCTTATGTAATGTCCTTTGTTAGTTTGGGCTAATAATTCTATTACTATATTACAACTCTAGTAATTTTTGAAAACCCTGCCCAAACAATATGGGCAATGCATAGTAAACTTCATATTTGTATTAAACAAAGTTCACACAGAAAAAAAGAAACTACTTTATGTAGACTAAGTATGAAGGATTTTAATATGGGAATTAGAGGCTTCCACAGTCATTAGAAGGCTTGGGAGATTAAAGATCAGGGAAGCTGTTGCCAATAATCTCAGTTTGCATTGCCAAGGTGATTGGCTCTGAGAACTTTCCTGGAAGCCTCTGTTTCTCTCAAGAATCTCTAGGAAGCTCCTACCAGCTGTATAAGCTCGCAGCAACAAACAAATAATTTCAAGCAGCCACCACTAGCCATCTCAATTGTCTAGAGGACCAAAGAAGGTAACCTGCAGGAACTCATCCAGAAGCACTGTGAAGCTCATGTCTCCTGTCGGCTCACACATCTATCTGTCACTGCCCTGGGAGAACAGCTTCTGCTCCTCCCCTTTCTGATGTCACAGAAGTGCCTGTTGCTGGCAGGGTCTAATCTGGAACCATCTAGGAAATGGGGTTCTTGGAACTATAGCTCTCAGTTTCTCCTCTGAGATGCACAGATCATAAAAAGGAAAGCAGTGATGCCAAGTTGACGACAGACAATCATGTTTGTTTCAGTGTTGATGACAACCGCTTAATAGTTTTCTTTATTGATTTTCCATTCTATTAGTATTCTTTCAGTCGAATTCACTATTAGTTGACTGAGCCAAGAAATCTCTCAGCAAGCAAGTAAAGCAGGAGTATAATTGACTTCATCCTCGACCCACCGTGTCGTCTGTTAAAAATTATTGCTAGTTGGTTCTTCATTCCAGAATGTCTGAGGCACAAGAAGCTAAAGGAACACATTTAATACTAACATTGACCTTTCTATGTAAGACAATATACAATTAAGAAAACAGTTTTCACTGATACGTTTTCTAGAAGGAACTTTGTACCTAGGACTTAGCCTTGGGAAAAGTCTCTAATGTTCTTCATCAGCTAAAGAAAGGACAAATTGTTGGCAGGATTCTTATTTAAACTTGTGGCCTCCATGTACTCAAACTCAAATTAGTAATAGACTTCTTTAAAAACTTGTAAATGTATTCTGAATACTTGATGCTTCTCTAATTCTTTCAACTTTTCTTTATATGTTTTTGATTTTGGCTCAAAGATAACATGTTTATTGTGCATAAGTTTGTAGCTTTCTCTGTCTTTGGAGGAAATTTTGAGGGAGTAAAATTTTATTTTCTAAAACATCCTCTCAAGATATGAAAAATACCAAACAGGACTTTTTCATAAAACACTCATAGCTTAAATTGATAAAACAACAAGAATTTTATTAAAGTTAGAATGCCAGTACACAAATACTGTTATAAAGATTAGAGTTAGAATATTACATCTATTATGCTACCTTGCATTATAATTCAAAATTTTGTAAATATTTGTTGGTTCAAAAGAGACACAATATTCTCCTTCGTGTCATCTAATTCATTCTCTCTTGATATTCAGTTTATGGAATTTGATGTCCTTTTATTTCATCTCGCAGATTTTCATCAGGTGTCAATTTATTAAACTATTTTTATCTATTTACAAGTTATTAGTAATTATATATAAAAACAAGTTTTCACAATCATTTTTTATTTCAGCATTTTACTATTGAAATAATAAATACATAAGTATATTTCAAATGACGTTGAAGTAGGCATTAATCAGCAAGGCAGTCCAGAAAAATGAATCTAGCAGGACTGAACTAAATGGCCTAGAAGGAAATAGGCTTAAGGCAGTTATATTGGCTATGACTCTGTTGCCATCATCTAACAAGAGTTAATGAGATCCTCAACTAGGGAAGAAACAGAAGAAATGGAAGGAAGGAACAACTGCAAGATGTCACAGGGAAGGAGAGTTGCCTGGTTTTGGTAACTGGCTGAATGTAAGAAGCAAGAAGCAAGAGAGATTATCAAAGATTATTCTTAGATATTTTAGATAGGAGATAATATGGGTGTGAGAGAAAGAGGTGCTGAGATGGTACTGGAGAGTATAGAGAAGGCCAAGGACAAGCTTTTGGGGAATACCTACCCTTGAGGACTGTGTAGGAAAGTGATATGAAAGGAATGAGAAAAGAAAGATCAAAGAGAAGCCATGGGCAAAACTTTAAGGAGACAGTGGGCAGTAATATTCAATGCTGCAGAAAAGACTCTGGATTTTGTGACTAGGAAGTCTTCCGTGACCTTTAAAAGCATGGGTTTCCATAGAGGATTGTGAACAGAAACTAAATTTAAAAGGATTAAGGAATAAGGGATAAGGAAATATGACAGAGTATTCTTTCAAAAAGAATATGTAATCAAGTCACGAGGAGACATGGAAGCACCATAAATGCATATTGTAAGTAAGTGAAAGAAGGCAACTTGAAAAGACTACATACACTATGCTTCCAACTATATGACATTCTAATAAAGGCAAAACTATGGAGACAGTAAAAAATAGGTGGAGCACAGGGGATTTTTAGAGCAAGGAAACTATTCTGTGTGATACCATGATGGTGGATACATGTCATTATACATTTGTCAAAACTCATAGAATATACGACACCAGGAGTGATTGTAATGTAAATTATGGATTCTGGATAATAATGATATGTCAATTTAGGTTCACCCATTGTAACAAATGTACCACTGTAGTGCAGGATGTTGATAGTGGGAGAGTTCTGTGCATGAGTGAGGGTGTGAGGTATATGGGAACCTTCTGTACTTTCTGCTCAGTTTTGCTATGAATCTAAAATTGCTCTAAAAATAAAGTCTATTTTTTAAAAAGAATGTATAACCATTTTTCATTAATATAAAATTCTTTATTATATTCATGTACATATCACTTCTATTGCATTATTTTATAGCCCTTAAAAATGTCAACAAAGTATAACAACTTATCTTGGGACCTAATGAAATAAGTAGGCCCGCATCATAATAATGTGGTATTTTTCAGTTAAATGTAGGATAGATAGGTAGAATTAGTTACATTTCAGAATGACAGGATGGTGCTGAATTTTATAGTAAGTATTGTGAACGAATAAAGAATTATTAGATCTGTCTTTAAATGTTAATTGCATGTTCTAGTAATTTATTGCTGTGTCAACAAACCATCCCAAAACTTAGTAGCTTAAAATGATAATTTATGATTATGTTTCACTTTTCTAGATGTTAACAGAGCTGGACTCTTCTCAGTTGGGGGGGGTCCATCAAACGGTTGCAGTCAGGTGACTGCTAAGGTTGGAGTCATCTGGAAGCTTCTTTACTCACATGTCCTGCTCCTGGGCTGGGATATCTAGAACAGCTGGGGGCTGATGGGGCACTTCTGTCTCTTTCTTCTCTCCATGTGGCCACTCTACAAGTCTAGCTTGGGTTTCACAGCCTGAAAACTTAAGGAGCAAGCATTCCAAGAGTCTCAAACAGAGACTTCGAACTCTGGGAGCTGGTGCTGGAAGTTATGCAGCATCACTTTCACTATATTCTATTTGGCAAAGTTGTCACACACCAGCCAAGATTCAAGGGAGTAGATACGGGGAAGGAAGACATTGATGGTAGCCATCTTGGAAACAAGCTACAACAATTTACTTGGGGGATATTTATAAATAAACACAAACATATATAGAGATAAATATATCCCTATGAAAAGAATTTAAGAATAATTATAATGAACATTGAAGTATAAAGTAAGATGTGAAGATAAGACCTTAGTAATTAAGACACAAAATAAGATTAAATCCCAGAGGTCTAATCAAAGACTCTGAATTTTTTCAGCAATGTTTCTCAGGAGGTTGAGGACCTGATGCCTGCACTGACTTTTGAGATGTCTAATCAAGCAAGTCATTCCAAACTATCTGGCTATCAGATAATTAATCCAGAACATCTCTGACTTTCTCACTTAGTTCAAGAACTAAGTTCCAGAATATTTTTGGCCAAGGTGTCCTCTACCTTATATTCTCAAGGCTGCCTCTGTTTTTTCCAGTCTGTCTCGTAGTCCTTTGGCCCTTAAAGTCCGCTGCCCACTACACTTCCAGCAGCACACTGGCAAATCTATTATGTAGTCAGATTCTGCAGCTAATTATCACTCAACAAGCTTGAAACTTTTTAGTACTGAGTGGTGAGGACAGATCTTGTTTCCTTTTATTCCCTTTACTTTAGTTAATTTTCTTTTCCTGTAGTTTCCTCTTTGATTCAATTTTGGGAAGACTTTCTCTGTCTATTATAATTTACTCTCCTTCTTAGGAATGACATTTATAAATAAGGTTAACATATAAGTTGTTAGTTTAATTTGATAAAACATATAATCTCTACCTTATAAAATATTTTGAATGCCTCAGGAACTTTGCCTTTACTGCACACACAGGCAGAATGGACTGATATTTTAAGATTTCCTGCAACCAGAAAGGTGTGGAAAGTTTGACTGATTTATATTGTGTTCTGACTTCCTGAGGCAGTTTTCCTAATGCTATTCCATTTTATTCACCATGAAACAAAGCTTGCTGTTGTTTTACTTTTTTAAATAAAAATTCAATCTAGAACTGTGTATTTCCTATTTGGTTCTTTGTCTCTTAAGCTTAATTTCTACGGAATTTTATAGTAGTAGCAATTTTATTTTATAAAACTTCTGTTGGGGTGATGATTCTGGAAGCATTTGGGAAAAAGAATTCATACAGTATGGAGGTTAAGAACATGGCTCTGGAACTAGACTGCGTGGATTCAAATCCTAGTTGTGCCACTCACCAGCTCTGTGTATTCACAGGGAAAGCTTTCTGTGCTTCAGTTTCCTGAATTTCAAAGAGAAACTCACAGTAGTAATTGATACCAAACCTTTTAATCTCAAGTTTGTGTGTCCAATGTGCAATGAGCCACTGAGACATCAGTGCTTGGAGATGGAGAAAGGTTTATTAGAATTGGCCAAAATGAGAAGGCGGGAGGATAGGTTCTCTCAAATCTGTGTTCACAAAAGAAGAAAACAGGGAGTTCTATGGAGCTAAGGGGCTTGGGAAGAGCAGTTTGAGAGAAACAAAGGGGAAATCCACTTTTCTTTCACTCCAGATAAGCTCCTGGGCAGTCAGACTTCTAAGCACTAACTACAACTGGGGGCTGGTTTTCTGGTGACCACAACTTCCTTGAAAGCATTCTTTTTTTCTGCGAAACAAGCTCATAAATCCTTGTGACCCTTGAGTCACCCCTCAAGTTAAACAAGAAAATGGCAAATTAACAAGATTAACTTCTTTTCATCTGTGTCTGTGTTGGGAACAAAGTCAAAGAGTAATCATGTTCTTATTGAAAATATACAGTAACGGTCAGGTACCCAGCTTCATAATAACTACTTAATATGATTGTTGTGAGGATTAAATGAGTTAGCTCATGAAAGCAAATAGAACAATTCTATAGTAATTGAGCAATAAGTGTTAGCCTTTGTTATTGTTGCACTGTTTATTTAGATTTAACAGTTTCATTCTTTGCTAATTGTATCTTCTTAATAATTTTACTAAATGCCTATTGAAGCAACACATTTTGAAAACTAAGTTGACAGATAGGTTTCATCAACAAACTTGTTTCTAAGCTCCTTTCTGGAGATTAAAAAAAAAAAAAAGGCAGGAAAAGTTTGTTTTTCTAGTGCAGCAATTTAATCCTTTCATCCTTCTTCAGAAAAATTTTAAACCGTGATAGAGATACTGCCATGTACTGAGTGTTATGTCCTCAAATTCGTATGTTGAAGTCTAATCATTGTTGTGATGATATTTGGAGGTGGAGCCTTTCAGAGGTAATTAGTTCATGAGAGTGGGGCCCTCATGAATGGGATTAGTGCCTTTATGAGAAGAGACAGGAGAGAGATGATCTTCTCTCAGCCATGTGAGGATACAGCAAGAAGGCACCCATCTGTACACCAGGAAGAGGGCTGTCACCAGAGACCAAATTGGCCTGCACCTTGATCTCAGACGTCCCAGCCTTCAGAAGCATGAGAAATCAGTTTCTGGTTGTTTAAGCCACTTGGCTTACGGTATTTTTGTTATAGCAGACTGAACTGAATAAGACACATATCAATTTGAATAAACGCACAGCCTCTAGCTTTGAAGACTCACAGTGAGAGAGTCAGAGACACAAATAAGGTCTCTCAAATGGTTTGTAATGTAATGTGGAGTGTGTTATTATATTCACGTGATCAATAGGATGGAGCAACCAGCTGCCTGGAAAAGTCAAGGAAAGCTTCTCTGAGCAATTGACTTTTGCATGAGTTGAGTCTTGAATAGGAATGTGCTAGGCAAAGATGAGAAAGATCATTCCAGACAGAAACTATCACATGCACAGTGGTGGAACAGGCTGGAAGTCTGAGGAATTCTGAGAAGTCCAGACCTGCTGGAACTTACAGTACATCATAGGGTTAGAGGTATAGGAGGCTTAAAGAGTGAGTGGAGTTATATTGGGGAGGATTTCTTTTTCTTTGTATATGAAGTCAAAGTGTTTATATTTTATTCTGTAAGTAAGTGGGAGCCAGTAGTAAAAACATTTTGGTAGTGATTTTTTAAGCAAGAATATAACATGACCAGCAAGAGAGTGAAGATAGCTAGTGTCAGAAAGAGGTACGTTTAAATTCAAACTCCAGTATATAACAGCCATGTTTCCTGAATATATTGCTTAATCTCCCTTAATTCACTCATGTAGAAATACCCTTAGTAATTCAACTCTGCTGTGTAACGTGAGTATTAAAGGAGAATGCATTATAAATACTTGACATGGTACTTAGGATATAGTTGACACTTTCTCCTTGCTATGTGGAAAGGTCTCTCTGAGGGCAGTGAGGAAGACAGATTGGAATAGATAGAGAAGAGAAGCATAGGGACCACCAGCCAATGTAGCCAACCTTGAGGGCATAGACTTTAGCATATAATTGGGAAGATTTCAAAGACATTTCCCTTCCGAGGTGAAAATTCTGTGGCTGTTGGAAGTAGCCAGTGAGAGAGAGAAACTGAGACTGACAGATTTTTAGTTTAGGAGGCTTGAAACACCTACGCTTTAGGCACCATTCTGTGCTGTGGATCAATAAGACACATTTTCTTTTTTAAGTTTCTCAAAATCTATCAGGGAGACACTTACTTATATGAATTGATGCAAAGATTTACCTATATTCTAGGTGGGGTTTTATAACAGCTTCACCTTCCACATCTTCTCCAAATAGGAAGAATACTTTGTTGTGGACACTTGACTGAACTATTGTTAAATTATGTGAGTGCTGTCAGATCCCAGAATTTATTCTTATTGATTGTAGTCACCATGGATTCTCAGCACTGAATTTCCCAGATCTGTCTTTTGTCTCTTATGTAGAATAGTTCAAACATATATACCAGTGCGGTTTTTCTTTTTAAGCTCAGAATATACTTAGAGGCATCTCATTAAGATTTAAGAGATGCACTTCAATTCATTGCATGCAAGATCTTGTAATCACAAGTCTCAGCAAATACCAATTCTTTAAATGACATAAGGTTGACAAGAAATGGAAGGAACCGTTAAGAATAATAAAAAAGAAAAAGCTAGCCTACGGTGACATGTAATGAAATGAGACATTTCCAGAGAAGTAGTCTGTTCTTTTGATTATTAATTTTCTTACTTCCAGACTGACTAATGAACAGCATTTTCAGTTAATTGTACCTTTTAAAACTTTCTGCTGTTTATATCACTGTGACACGTGTATCCTGAGTACAACTCTTACTATTAACCCTTTTGAGGCTGGCAGTGGTTTCAGTTTCTTCGTGCTCTTTCACCTAGTACCCAGAAAAGTAAGTCATTTTCTCTAAATTTATCATCTTTTCTACCGTGTCATTGACCTATCTGAATATATTCTGTTCTCTTAATCTTTCAGTCCGAATTAAATAAAGAATTCACATTTGGATCTTATTTTAAGTACTCCTCGAAGTTTCAATTCCCGTTGGAGATTTTTTAAAGCCTGGAGCAGTGGAGGAGCTAAAAAGAGAAGAGAGGTCAGGTGATTCAGAGCGCCAGGTGAAGTGTTTCAATTAGGAAGAACGTGGGGACAGCACACACAGTAAAAGGAGACCAAGGGGGAAGTGGAGCCCACTGGAAATGAGTCATAAAGGCACAGAAGTGAGCTGCTAAATGTGTGTATTTATTTAAAAAGATGAGAGAATTTGAAAATACATGTCATACAATGAAAGGATGGCGGTAAGTGACTGACATTCCGTTGCCGTGGTAGCCCATAAGGAAAGCTGGGTGGAACAATAATCTCTTTTCAGAAGAAAAATTAAACTCTAACGGCTCAGGTAAGGTTTCTGGTATAAAAGAAAATACTCTCGAAAGATGCATACTGGAGGGGGGACTAGAGGGGCTGTTGGCAATGTTCTATTTCTTCACCTGGTTGGTGCTCAAGTGTTCATTTTGTGATAACTCATTGTGTAGCACAATGATATTTTAGGCACTTTTCTTTATGTGAGTGCTATATTTCAATTAAAAAGAAAATATCTGACTCCTAGTTTATTAAATTCTGTTGTGTTTTTTGAACACATCAGAGATTACCTAAACCCATTCATCGTTTGTGTCTTTCTAAAGAGATCTGGTGTTTTTCTTCTAGTTCAAATCAATTCAAGAAATATTTATTGAGCGTCTGAATGTGCCAGATACAAAAGATGAAGATCTTCTTTCAAGAAGCTCACAGTCTGATGGGGAGATGACATGTGGGGGAATTAGAACAATAGTCCAGGTGTGTAAATGGTTTCATGGTAAAAAGGGTAAAAACTGGGGTACCTTGGAAGAACTAAGGGATGGCTTTGTTCAGAAGGTATTTTTTGAGCCCATGAGTCAATTCATACTGAAATAAAAATCTCCTAAGTTAAGAAAACGCATTTCAGACGTATTTTAGGCACTTTTCTTTATATGAGTGTTATATTTCAATTAATCAAAATCATGTATCACAAACACACCCCTCCCCCCCAATACTAGTAAGCTACAAGTAGATCAGTATCACTGAGTTATAAATTCCTAGGTTTTGTGAGTTGAGAGGGCAAGAACAGGACTTATTTAAAACTTCAAAAAACCCTAAATAATGAGAAGATAATGCTATTCTCCATCTCCTATGTATAATACAAACAAACAAAAAAATAATCTTCAACTCTAAAATGTACGGAAATCCAACAAAGTTCTAATTTTTCTAAGATTACTATTTTGATATGTTTTTAATGGGAAATATAAAAAAAGTCTTTTCCTAATATTTTTCTTTCTCTCTTTTTTCTTTGCTGAGTAATATTTGCCCTGAGCTAACATCCACTGCCAATTTTCCTCTTTTTTTAATGTGAGCCACTGCCACAGCATGGCCACTGACAGACGATGGGTGCAGGTGCATGTCCAGAAACTGATTCCAGGCCACCAAAGTGGAGCACACCAAACTTAACTACTAAGCCACCAGGGCTGGCCCATATTTTTCTCTTTTTTTAAGGTACATTAAGAACTTATGGCTAACAGCCAAATAATAATACCAATTATAGCTAACTTTTACTGATGCTTTCCTATCTTCCAGGCTATGATACACCCTTTACATACATTATTTCATTGACCCCTCCCAGGAGCTTTATGGGGAAGATACTGTTATTGCTATATTATTATTATATTATATTATTAGTATTATAGATAAAGAAATTGAGGCTTAGAGAGATTAATTAACTTATCCAAGGTCACACAGTTAGGATGTGATGGAGCTAGGATGGATGGACTGGGCAGTCTGACTATAGAGACGGAAATGAAGTCTTTGGCTTGACATCACGCTGCCTCAAGTCTTGCATATGCCAAAGCAAGGGCCTTTGCTCCTCACAGTGCTGTTTAAATCTCGGATGAATTCATTTATTCAGTTAACACTTATTGAGGACCTTCTATGTGCCAACACTGTGGTAGGCATTGAGGATCAGAGGTGAATACTACAGAAGCAATCTCTGTCCTCATAGAGTTATCACTGTAAGGAAGAAAACAGAAATAAGCAACTAATCGCAATTAAGTACAAGGATTATGAGAAGGATGGTACTAAAAAAATGTGGGAAGTTTGACCTGGTAGGGAAACCAACCGTGTTTGAGAATTTAGGAAACCCTCTCTTCAGAATTACACTGAGATCTGAGGGATGAGAAGAGAGTTTCACGCAAGGTAAGTACCAAGGTGAGGCAGACAGACAAGTGCCCCATCCAGATCGCCCTTTAAGGAAGAAATCTATGCCTTAGGCACTGGCAGTGCTGGCAGCCCCTTCGTGCACTGCTTCAGCTGCAAGAGGCGCCTCGCCCATGGTCACGTCCTTCCCTCTCTATGCAGGCGAACTCTGATGGGCCATTTCAGCTTCACAGCACCCCGCACAGATGGCTGAGGCTGGCAGGCTTGCCTCACAGCTAGATTTCTCCATCTTCCCAATCCTGCTTCCGCCCCCTCCCTTCCATGGATGTTGATCTCAAGAGCACTCCCTAATAAACATCCTGAACACTAAACTTTGCCTGAGTCTGCTTCCTGGAGAACCCAACCTGCATTACAACATGAAAAGCTTAGATGAGATAAGGTGCTCAGAATGGCTGTAGATTGAGTGGGGGACAGAGAAAGATGAGCTGAGGCTGATAAGGTAGACAAGGGTCAAATCCTGAAGCCCCTGGTAAAACATGCTCCAGACTTTTCCTAAAGGCAGTGGCTAGCAGGAAGCCACCGTAGGATTTAAAGCAGGAATGACACGATCAGTTCTCAGTTTTGAAATATCACTTTAGCTGCAGTATAAAATCACTGGCAGGGCTGTTTTGAACACCAAACTCGCACCTTTCGAAAACCTTTTTCCTTCTTTTAGATATTAATGGTAAATAAAGGTACCAAACTGTCTTTCCTGTCCTTGAATCATTGCTTTGCTTTCCTCTTCCCCTTATCAATAAAGGCTACTAAATCTACTCCACGGTTTAGGCTCCTGCAAACCTGAGAGATATTATCTAGCATTAGCTTCTTGAGAGACCATAGGAAATAGTGTTAACGTGAGGACTTGAAAAGTCACGTGTTCTGTGTGATGGAGACTCTTCAGTGTTGCTGGGAAAACTTAAAGTGCTGAGTCACTAGAGACATGACCTCCAGAGGCAGCATCGAACGAAAGACCTGTCCTCCTGCCAATCATATGTCTGTGGTTTGGTTTTCTTATTTTTATTTTTCACCTTAATCCCCAGATATATGTAATACATAGTAGTTATATTACCAGAGCTCATTTGGACAGGAATAACTTGACAGTCAAGATTGGATTTTTTTTAAAGCTTTATTGAGGTATAATTGACATACAATAAACTGCATATATTAAAGTACACAATTTTGATGTCTTAACTTATGCATACATCTGTTAAACCATCAGCACCATCAAGACAACAAATAATTCCAGCACCCCAACAGTTTCTTTACCTCCTTTGTAGTCCTTGCCCCTCCCCCTACCTGCCCTCTCCACTAGGCTATCTCTGGTCCACTTTGGGTCTCTATAGATTACTTTGCATTGTCTAGAATTGTGTATATATGTAATCTATGGCTTGTACTCTTTTCTGTCTGGCTTTTTTCACTCAGCATAATTATTTGGAAAACTAGATGTAAAACATTCTATTAAATCGTATTTTATATGGAACTTCTTACACATTAAAAAACCTTGTATTTAATTACATGATACCACATGCATTGTAAAAATTAGCAGTGAAAGTGATGCTGAACTTTTGAAGTATAAATTATTCATTGTGCCTCAGACCAAAACTTTGCCAGTAACCAATGCCATTTTCCTTTGAAATCACAAACAGAAAGCAAGTGATTCCCTGAAGTTTACTAACAAGCCTATATTTAAGGGAACACAAACAAGACATTTGCTAAGGGACTCTCCTCTCACCAAAATATGTGGCCTAATAATCTAGAAAACTGAAAGCTGAAGAGTGACTGTTGTGGAGTGCTGAAGCAAGAATGCCAGAGGCGATCTGCTGAATTTCTCTAGTATGCTCGGTTAAACAGGAGGCTGCCCCCCTCGACATAGACACATGTATGTGCGTGCACATACTCTCATTTACACATCCATTTACAACCCACACTCCACTTTTTTCTTCCATAAATTGCTTTTAGCCCAGAGTAGTTGAGCGATTTCTTCACATTACCATTTGAATAGCCTTAAACGTGAAAGAAGGATTAAAACTAAAAATAGCTTTAAAAATATCATTATATCCATGCCTCAAAACTATTTGATTATGCATGTAAAATACAAACCCTAGAATTGGTCACAAATTCACATCTTTTATCTTTTTAAAAAATTATTTCACGTACAGCAACATGATATATACACAGAAGGTACTCTGTGTATACTTTTCAAGTGAGTGAAACAAACTTTCTGCTCTGTGATTGCATCTTCTCCGAGATCATGTCACCTCACTTTGGCATGCCTGAGGAGCCAATGCCGACACTTCCTTCACGATAACATGTGCTTAATCAGATTGTAACTTTTGTAAAATTCCTTGATATGTTTTTTTTTAATGTATGTGCATTTCTATTTTAATCTTTTCTTCTATTCCACATAGCCTAGGGCTTTTTATATTGTTTTGGAGCAGAGATGGTGATTATTTTCTATTTCTTAGTTTCTGGTCCGTTATTTTGCACATTTAACTTTTAACAGCCTAAGAGAGGATGGGTTTCACCTCACAGTCCAACAGAGCCGAGTACCACATACCTTACAATAAGGTCACAGTGGATTAAACCTGATCCATATTATCTTCTTGTCAAGTATGATAAGATGTGTAAATTTCACATTGTGCTTTCACTAACCATAAGCTGTTATTTTCTTTTATATGTTTTAACTCCCACACATCACAAGAATGGAATCCTGTTATCTGGTGCTGGCTGGGAATAATGTAGCAGCTTGGAGTTGTGTATGTGTTATAGCTCGAGTTGTCTTTTTCTTGTCAAATGTTTTGTCTAGTCTTCATACTTGTGATAATATTTTTAAAGATCCTTTCTGTATACTTTATCTTAGATCTGATAATTTTTCAAAGAATTTAAAAAAAATGTAACCTAACCCTTCAGTTCGTTAACCAGAGAACCCCATTTACGGTGTACCTCTGAGTGTAGGCACCCACATGGCAAATTCCCATCTATTTGAGAAATATCCTGGGATCTTTTGAAACTCCAGTGTATAAAAATAGTAAAAGTGAAAGGAACTTTTGGTTTCTGGATAAACATGTATGTCATTTGGCTTACTTAAACAGGATATGCATAGTACTGATTTTGTTCTAGAGACTTTAATACTAATTTTATTTGTAAGCACAGAAATTAGAAGAAAGAAAATTGAAAACTTAATTCTTCCTGAGACTTCCTCTCAGAGTTTTCTCAAAGGTTTTAACTGAAACACAATAGAGCTTAGTTTCAAGAAAGGATAACAACAGAGGATAATTTTTAGGTATCAGTTAAACCAACGTAATGATATAGCTCATGTCAGTCTTTTTTTTTTTTAATACTTCAAAGAGAAATCCTGTGTAACTCTCTTTCATGTCAGCCACTGCAGAGGTCCTAGAGTATGTTGTTGCTTCTTTCTGTCTCTTCCACACAACAGAGCTGGGCTGCAGCACGGTGACAGCACTCTTTCAGGGTTATACAGTCCACAGGCTCAGCTCTTCAGTTTTCCAAATGAATCCTTGCCGTCCTGCCACATACCTTATTTGTATTCAATAACTCCTGATACAAAAACCAGTAAGTCGGTAGTGCGTATATAAACTGAATTTCCCTTGGAAATGCTTGGAACATGGTGCTCACCAGAGGAATGGAAAATCAATTTAAAACAATAAATAGGGAAAGCAGAAAGCGTACACACATGTGGAAGGGCGAGGCTTGTTCTGGTGAATGACTAAGTAGGGAGCTTCCTGTGAACCCTTTAAAGAAGGATTTTTTAAAAACTGTTCTTCCCTATCAGTTTTTAACTGGAAAGCACACCAATTTGTTTGAACAAAATGCTGATAATTAGGTAAAACACAAATAAATGTGGTTTATTTTTAAAATGCAAACGAGACTACGTTATTCCAATATTCATAGTCTCTGAAATGGAGCATCTTCTGCTAAATTAAAAAAATGAGGTAACATAAATATTCGTATCCATGCAGATTCCTAATCTATAAATTAGATCCATACACTAGATCCTTTAGGTATTATATAAAATTTAAATTGATTTCTTTCATTAACTGTTGTTTAAATTTGTAATAGAATAACATCTGTTGCAATTTTTAAATAATGTGCTTCAGATACTCAGCACCACCAGTAACCTTACTCTTGCTGTGTGTCTATCAGTGTTTTCTCCCCAAGTTAAATGTACATTCCATGAGAACAGACCATATTTCACTCTTCTCTTTCCCATATAGTCCCCAACTCAGTGCTATGTACTTAACTGATGCTTAATAAATACTCAACTGATTGAGTTATGTGAATGTGTGAGAAGTGAGTATAACTTGCCATGAGATGACAAACCTCAGACTTTATATGGGTAGAAATTCACCATCAATAGAAACAGCATGGGGGATCTTGAAATGAACTCCTTGCTTAGGAATGTACTAGCAACGTGACCTGGAGCAAGTTTTTTTACTTCTCTGAGCTTCAGTTTCCTTAATAAAATGACTATAATAATATATACCTTGGGATTCTTAGAGGTGAATGATTTAAAGTGGCTGGAGTGGAGTTGGCCCACAGACCTGAAATCATGATGTTGTTATTTCCACTTTAGAGATGAGGAGATCAGAGTTTGTGTTGAAGTAACTCTCCTACAATCAGAGTGCCATTAAATGCCAGAGACAGGTTCCAAACTCAGCTTTGTCTGACTTGGTCTACAGTGCTTAGACATCCCTCCATGCCCTCACTTTTTAGAAAGGTCATTTCCAAGGTAGAAAATGAGTATGAGGGGAACAAAAATGAAGGCAGGGTAACAAATTAGGTTAGTATCTTTCAAATTTTTTGACCTTGACCCACGCTATTACACCGTAAACTCTGAAAATATACAACCATACTAAACAGTTTAACTTTACTGCATGTGCCACACTCAGATATTTTCTACACCATTCCACTCGATTTCATGTTTTGCTTTGTTTTTAGGGTTCTTTTTGAGGAAGAGTACCCCTGAGCTAACATCTGCTGCCAATCCTCCTCTTTTTGCTGAGGAAGACTGGCCTTGAGCTAACATCCATGCCCATCTTCCTCTACTTTATATGGGGGATGCCTACCACAGCATGGCTTGCCAAGCAGTGCCATGTCCGCACCCCGGATGGGAACCGGCAAACCCCAGGCTGTCGAAGCAGAATGTGCGCACTTAACTGCTGTGCCACGGGGCCACCTGATTTCATGTTTTTAAAAATTCTGGTTTTAGCAGGCCAGGCAGCAGGGCCTGAGGTGGTGTTGTTTGGGTGCCAGGGGTCACCTGGCAGCAAGGTCCCCCTGCATGGGGCAGGCACTCTCCTCTCTCTCCATGGCCTAGTCTCCTCATCTGCTTGTGATCCTCACCCTGGTGGCCTCCTCAGACCATGGAGAGCTGAGGACTGTCCTGCATGTGGCCACAGGCCTGGGTCCACCCAGTGCACCTAGAACTTGAAGGCCCGGCAGATCTGGAGACTGCAGGAGGAACCAGTGCCTCAGGAATCAGAACTTTCCCGGGGACGCTTATTTGCCTGACCCTATTAGGGACAGGAAGAAACTAAGACAAGTGAAAGAGCACTTCCTCCAAGGCCCCAAAGCCGGTAACAAAAGCAGACGGTGAGAAATGCAAACTACGGAGGAGTAGACAGAGGAAAACCCTAGAGGTACAGTGAAAGAAACACAGTTCCCGCCCTCCTAGAACTTGCCTACAACAACCAAGGAAACAGCTAAATAAGGCAATGAGGCCATGAGAGTAATAGCAAAGGGCCAGACTGCTTAAGGAAGATCGTGATTGGCTGTTTGTCTTAAGCCCAGTCAAGACCTTGGAGACTCTTTGTCATCCTTTACTAGTCAGTCTGTACCTGTTCAGCCACGAACGGCACCACCACTGTGAACGTTGCCTTCCAGGACTGGAAGATGAAGCCTGGGAGAGCGGCTGGTGGAGAGGCTTGGAATGACTCCTGTCCAAACTCAGAGGTTGCTTCAGGAAGAAGAAAAACTTGAGGGAGGACGATTACTGGACCCATGGACACTGGGGAAATTTCACAATGAACAGAAAACTTAGTTCCTGACCAGACCATGGAACTGGGAAATAACACTAGACAGACCAGCCTGAAGCAAGGGTATCTGATTGCTATTTCAAATCCAGGAGGGTTGCTACAGGTAATGTGTAGAAAGGGGCAAAAGATTTATTCCAAGGAGCTAACCCCTTTGGGGCAGGAAATATGATAGATATGGATGCCAGAGAGGAGCATTGCAGAGAAAAAAACTAAACGTCTTTCACAATCCTGATGTGTACAAAAATCATATTAAAACTAAATTGCCACTGTATTTGATACTGCTGTCCACCGAGCGCTATTCATGTAAAACGTTTCTCCACTCAGGTTAAGTGTATGGGGACAGAGGATTGGCTTTCTTTGTTAGATGTGTTTTTGTGGTCATTGAAAATGTTTTGAGTACTTTGAGCTTTGCAAAAAAGGAAAGGCTGCCAGTAAATGTCTCTGTGTTGCTGCTACTTTTGATCCTGTTAATTTCTGGATTGTATAAAGAAATAAGTTTAAGATTTTTTTAAAAAAAGCTTATTATGGCTCACTAAATTGATTTGATGCCTCACTAAAGGGTCACAAACCACATTTTGAAAAATACTTAATTAGGTGATTGTTAAAGTCATCCATATGAGAGATGATGATAGGTATAACTAAAGTAGTAGCAGTGGAAAAGAGAAAAATAGATACAATAATTATTTGGGAAGGAGAATCAACATGTCTTTAAGATTCTTTGAAGCAAACAGAGTGAGGAGGTTTCCAGTTTGAGTAACATGTTACTATTCACTGTATAGGAAGCTACTGGAGGAAGAGCTATTTTGATGGAGGATAAAATCTGCTTTGGAAATACTGAGTGTGTGATGCCCAGGTACATCTAGACAGAGATATCTAGTAAGCAGTTAGAAGTGTGAGTTGGAGACGAGGAGAGGAATCTGGGCTGGAGGTACAGATTCATCAGCAGGTAGATGGTAGTTAAAGTCATGGCAGTGGACGAGACTACCCAGGGGGCCAGTGGGAAGGGCAGGTCAAGAATGGAACCCTGAGGATTAGCTGAAGAAAAGACAGAGGGAGAAGGAGAGTGGGGATGGAGAGACCCCAGAGAGACAGAAGTTAGAAGAGAAGAGCCTTTGAATAATACCTCTAGTTACCTGTGCTCACGTTACCGTGCATTGTAAGTAGCACCAAGTCACTACAGAGTGTGGATGCAAGAAAGTGACTGGCAGCACAGTAGATGGAAGAGTGCTGGACCAGGAGTAGGAGGTGGTCCCAAGACAACCTTCAGCCTGGCTGATAGGTTTCTTCCCCTACGAAATGAGAGTTGTTGGGCTAGATGATTCTGTAATGTTTAATTTGGAGGAGAGGGTAGATGGGTGAATAGTATGAGAAGATATGAAAATTAACCCCTTCATTCATTCAACAAGTATTTATTGAGTTCCTATGACGTTCATTTACTGTTTTAGTCACAGGGACATAATGATGAAGCAGATAGACTATGAAAGCTGACATTGTAGTGAAGGAAACAGATCATAAACAAGCAAACAATTTAAGTTACAGTGTATTTTCAGGTACTGATGAGAACTGTGAAGAAGAATAAAATGAGCAAGAGAGTGAGATAGGGTGATTTGGGCAGACTTCTTTAGGAAGTTGTAAGAGCTGAATGGAATGAGCACGTTTTCATGCAAAGAGCTGGCTGAACAGCATTTCTGGAAAGGGGGACAGCAAGTGCAAAGGTCTGCACTGGGAGTGACTGGCATGTCTGAGAAACAGTAGTCTGAGAAACAGTGAAGTGAAGCAGTGCAAAGAGAGTGCTGTGGATGATGCGTTATCAGCAGAAGCCCGACCAGCGTGGGCCTTGTTGGCCATGGTGAGAACTTTGGATTTCTTTTCTGATTTGGAAGCTATTGGAGGAGTTTGTGCAGGTGAATGACTTGATCTGATTTATATTTTTAAAAGTTCACTTTGGTAGCTGTGTAGACCATCGACAGCAAAAATAAAAGCAGGGAAACTGAGTAGAGGTTAAGGGTTTCAGTAATCCAGGTGAAAGAAGATGGGATTGGATTAAGATGGTAGATTGAGAGGTAGTACTAGCTAAACTTAGTTGAGGACCAACTACATCCAGGCTTAGTTCTAAGTACTATATGCATTAACATTCTTCCTACAAAGAACCCTCTGAGGTCAGGGCTATTGTCCTCTCCATTGTGCATGTGAGGAGACTGAAGTTCTTGTCTAAGATCACACTGCGTAAGTATTAGAGCCAGGATTCAAACCCAGGCAATCTGGCTCCAGATCTTGTCTGCTTAATGTCTGTGCTACACAAAAATCAGGAGACATGTTGAAGGCACAGCTGGCAGATCTTGATGGATTTGATGTTGAATACCAAAGAAAGGACAAGAATCGAAGGAGACTCCTTGAACTCCTTAGAATTTTGGTGTGAAGAACTGTGTGACATTTAGTAACATGAGAAGGCTGGGCAGGGCAGAAGGGAACAAGAATTCTGCTTAGAACACGTTAAGTTCAAGACATTACATAGACAACCAGGTAGAGACATCCAATGGGCACACTGAGCTATTTGAGACCTGACCAATGACAGCTCTTTAAATATAAAGAAACAGCAACATAGCATCCTGTTAGAGAAGTATTCTGCTGGGATCAGTCCATCAGCCTTTTCACATCTTTTTAGTCAAATGCAATTACCATGTGGAGAATTGACTGGGGTGTTTTACTAACACAACACAGCAAAATACCTAAGTCAGCCAAGATCTCACTTTTATCAGCAGTCAGTCAGTCAGTCAGTCAGTCAGTCAGTAAGCAAATGCTCTTAATAAGAAACTTCCAGAAATCTCATCACCTCAGACCTCGGGCAGGAGCACCACATACTGCAAGCTTGAACCCTCTAAGGGGGCAAATTCTCCCAGCTGGAGAAGTAAAGCTGATTTTGGCATTGCCACCCGCCGCCCCAGCCTCCACAGCTGCCTATCGGTCACTGAACCTTTCCTGTCTAATGTGACCTTGAAGATTGCACAAGCCTTGCTCGGACTTACAAAATACTGCCCCCTTGTCCCCGCCACCCCCGACTTCAGTATTTGACTTCTCATTTCATCTGACCTCAGGTGATCCAAACCCTTTAGACAGTCTGCAAACTTAGGATTCACCCCCTTGGTCCTGCCTGTCTCCCTGGGCCGAGCTGGGTGTCTACTGAGCGCTCACTCTGTGTAAGATACTGTGCTGGAAATGCTCTCTAGCTTGAGTGGTATGGTGAGTAGTTACAGAGGTATATATGATTTTCAATGCTCATCAAACTCTACACTTAGATACTTCAATTTAAAATTAGCTCAATTTGAAACACGATGTTATGCTAGGTTCTTTTCAAATAAAATTTTGTTTCCTTCTCAAGAAGCTTATAATCTAAAGAAGGTATAATACCAAACAATAGCAAATAACATCTAAGTGCCAAGGGAATAACCCCAAAATAAATGTTACAGGAATTAGATTGTAAAGGAAAACTTTACAGAGACAATGGCGCTTGACTTAAGCATTAAGAGTTTAGTAAACTGAAGAAACAGAGCGAGGAGGAGGATTCTAGGCAAAGAAAATAGTTCCGGCAAAGGTGCAGATGTGGGAATTAAAAGAAATTTGGGGAGACAGTGAGGAGACCAGCTTGTATTTATTTTGAGAACCAGTGAAAAGTCATATTGACAGGGACTCAATTTATTGAGGCTCTGCATTGCCGAGATAAGAAGTTTAGAAAGTATTGTGTGGGCAGCAAGGACCTATCAAAACTGGCTGAGCAGAAAGAGGATGTAATCTACGTTTTTTAAAGCTACCCTTCCCTCCCTACCCCCGCCACATTCATTGGTTTATGTGACTCTCAGTTTGAGGTAGAGAGGTTTCAATATACACTCCTTAAGAAGACCTTCTGGGATGTGGGTCAAAGAAAAATGTCTCAGCTCTGGGTATTCAGCTTTTCATGCAACCATGACTCTGTTTTCATTTCATTCCGGACATTTTTCTATCTTTACTCTGAATTCTATTCCAGCTGTATCTTCATATTTTCTCCTTACTTGACTTTTCCACCCACCTTTAAAACATGTGGGGACTTGTGTCAAGTGCCCTTCAGGCTCACCTGATATTCTAACTGCCTTTTACTAAGGCATTTCTGGTGACAGAGAAGGAATAACTACCAGTCCTTATTTTCCTTAGCTCTTTTGCTACATTGAATACTGTTGACCTCTCCTTTTCTTCAAATTCTCTTCTTCCTTGGATCCATTCAAGGCGTGACTCTGGTTCTCCTTTTGCTTCTCTGGGTGACCTTCTCTGTCTCTCACTAGCTTTTCTAATATTCCAACATCCTCAAAGTAAACCATTCCTCAAGTCTCAGTCACCACCCTTCTCTTCTACACCTGGACTGGGCTGTCTTACCCACACCTGCATCTTTGACTGTCTCCTCTGTGCACACGTCTCTTGAAGACGGATCTTCAAATGACTGATGTTCGTTTCTCCTCAGATGCCCATCTAGCAATTCAGTCTCAATGTGTCCTGAAAAAAACTTGTCATCTTTCCTAACGTTGCCTTTCTGGTGGCTTCCCTGTTTTTGTGAATGGCATCATTGGGTAACTCTACATCTGTTTGTTTTTTATTAAAAATGTACTCCTAAAAACTTTGAAGTAGCCTATAAATCCCTCCTCTTTATATTTTTTCCCAATGTTTGGACTTTTTCAGCCAATTAAGTTCTGTCTTAGCTCTCATATGTTATTTCCCATCTAGCTCTTTTTCCTATTTTCCCTATTATGCACCAGGTCAAGCACTCATCCCCTTTTACATAGACCACTTAAAATTCCCTAAGGAAGCTCACTCACTTGAATTCATCCTATATACTGCTGCCAAAATATTCGTAAGACGTGTTACTCTTCTACTCCAAATCCTTCAGTAATTCCCATTCATTTAAAGAAATAAAACCAAATGCCCTCCCTCAGTATTTGAGTACACTGAATCCAATCTCTCTCTCCAATTTCTCTCTCACCACTCTCTTTCCAGCACCCTGTGCTCTGTCCACACTCAACTATTTGTTGTTTCCTGGACATTTCTCACACTCTCCTACCTGCATGCTTTTGCTTCCACCGCCTGCCATGACTAGACACTCCACACTCCAGTTGAAACCCCCCATCCCACAAAGTCCAGCTCAAATTCATGTCATACCAGCTACAACTGAGGGAAAGGGGCCTTTGCGAGGGATTGGTAACTGGGAATTTACTTTTCATACACACTAAAGTACCTAGTGCAGCGACTAGTGCAAACTGAGTTTTCAATCAATAAATGTGGAAATGTTGTCTGAATGTAAATATACTTCCTTTTACATCTCCAACTGACTGTCAGCATTTCTTTTAATAGGACATTTTTTCTACCTTTTAAAAATTACTTTTAATTTGTGAATTTGTTTTCATCATAAAGAAGAACTGAAACGTTTGGTAAAATGCCTTCTTGACCATCTCCAATCTAGCTCTCCATGGAAGAAATTACTGTCAGCCATGTCAAGTGTATCTTTCCAGATCTGTTTCTGTGCATTCATGTCCTTATACAAATAAATAGTTACATTCATATATGGCGAATCAACATATGCTCTGGGATGAGAATGCTGAATTCTAAATTTAAAAACCAATTTACACATGGATATGAAATATTCATAATTAGTATCATTCTTGTTAATCTTTTTTTTTTTTTTTTTGGCTGAGGAAGATTCACTGTGAGCTAACATCTATGCCAGTCTTCCTCTATTTTGTATGTGGGTCACCACACAAAAACCACTAGGCCATGGGGCCAGCCCCCTTTTTAACCATTTTAAATATATAGATATACCTAATAATAACTTTACATTTATTGGGCATTTACTCAGACAGCCACTCTTCTACATGCTTCAGGTAATTGAATTCAAACAACTATGAGGAATTATAGCTCCATTAAGGTCCAGTAACTTTCCTAGGGTCATAGTTCCAGCTAACAAGTGAAAGAACTGGAATTCTGACCCAGGAAGTCTGGCTCTAGAGTTTGTACCCTTCAACACTCCACTCTACCATCCACGATCCCATTCACTGAGACAGGAAATGGTTAACTGTGCATATTCCAGTTAAGTAATTCAGAGCTTGTGACTGGATCCTCCTGGTTTCTCCTCCAGTGAGGTGGTAGGTGCTGCATTCCTGGGCTCAGGCCTCCCTGGCTGCTCACACACTTGGGATGACTGCTTGGTGGCGGTGCTTGTACTGCTCAGCTGACCAAGTAGAGAGGGAGAAGAGACCAAAATTAAACAACTACTTGTTTATATTCATTCTTCCCACCAATGTAAGCTCCGTGAGAGTAAAGGCCATGTCCCTCTTGCCCACCGCCATATTCTCCATGCCTGGCACAGAGTAAGCGGGCAACAAATAGGTGTGCAAATGAATAGAACTGTAGACAATCAACCAGGGGACTCCTGAGTCCATGTGTTCTCCATTCCAACATTTGAAGGACAGTTGTGGAAGCCATGGGAGGAAGAAAAGATGGAAGGGAAAGAGCTAAATTGGCTTTTTATTTTTCTTATTTTTATCAAATGTATGCCTTTGGTAGAAAGATAAAATAGAAAGGTGAATAATAAAAAGTAACAGTCCCCTGCCCCACCCCTCCCCACTGCCAGTTCCTTTCCCAGGGAATCACTTCAAACTTTCCATTTTCAGTTTTTCTAGTGGTTATCTCCATATCTTTAAATAATATGTCTATATTGTCACTTCTTAATTAGTCAACTTCAGACATTATCATTGTCTTCCCATCAAGAAATAGGAGAATTTATAAGCCTGTCCTTTAAAATATGAATATGTGGTAGGCCTGGGGTAGTGAGAAGGAAACTACTTCTTGTCTAAGAATTTGCTAGAGCTCCTTGTGCATCATTCTATTAAGGCAATCGCCACACTATCTGAAATCATCAATTTTTTTGTTGGTTCCCTCATGAGAAATTGAGCAACTTGCAGACAATAGTCATAACTCTAATTCTTTGTCCCCCAGACCTATCAGTGCCTTCCGGGTAGCAGGCAGGCTTATTACATCTATTTACTGAAAGAATCAATGAATGACTCCTGTTGATAAAGTTACTGAAAAGCTGGTGAGTCATGAAAAAGGAAGATCTCAATGACCGATCATCCAAGAAGCAAGTGAACAACTGGTTTCAAGGTTGACTGACCAAATCTTCTTGCCACCTGAAACAGCCAAAACTTGATACAGTCAAACATTGCCCTGAATATAGACAGCCTGAGTGTCCAGTAAGGGGAAGTGTTCTCATGGTTTCAAATAAGCGATAATATAAGATGTAAATATAAGAGTTATCATTGCTGTCTAGAAGTAATTTTGAATAATATAAAATCATGGTTGGTAGGTTTTTTACTGATTATTTAAACTAACTGACCTTTTCAAGGAGAAGTTGGAAATTTATTCTATTTTTAAAAAATATTTCAAAATAATAATTTTAGTCAACTCAACTTTGTTATATTCCATAGTCTAGAATCAGGATCTAAAAATTATACACCCAGGGCCACCATTAACTATTTCAGAAAGAAACTATAAGTTCCTCTCCAAACTTGATCTTTTTCCTTAGTTCCTATCTCAGTAAGTGGCATCTCCATTGACTAAGTAACCCAAGCCCAAAATTTGTTTTATTGACCTCTTCCTTGTCTCCTGCATATAGTCTGTTACCGGGTCCTATTGGTTCTATTTTCTTCGTATTCCTTGCATTTGTCTCCTCCCATCACCCATCCTGTAAGTCCTTTAATTGAGGCCAACGCTTTTGAAATAGTCTCCTGCTTCAGTCTCCCTCCATACTCAACAATCCCTCTGCCATATGCTATCAAGTGGGCTTCAGAAAACACAAATCTCTTTATGATGTTTCTTAAATGTACCCAGGCTGTTTGATGCTCAAGAGCTCCTTTAGCCTAGAATGCTTTCCACTTCTTTTCTCCCATCCTCTTCTTGAGGCAAGCTATCCTAGAGCTTAGCATTAGTTTGACAATTAATCCTGATTTGTCCAGAACAATCCCAATTTAACTTGATGTCTCAACATATTTACTGATAGCAACTCCTTGGTCATGCTCAAATGTCCCCCAGTGTATAAGTTTGCTAGGGCCACTAGAACAAAACACCACAGACTGGGTGGCTTAAACAACAGAAACATATTCTCTCACAGTTCTGGAGGCTGGAAGTCCAAGATGTTGGCAGTTAATGCTGAAGTGCAGATGCTCTTTGCACCCAGGCCTACTTCTGGGTGCACCAGATACACAGGCTGTTCATAGTAAGACTCAGTTCCAGGCCTCACCTCTACAATGGGTTTGATACTCCTAATATATACTACTTGCCCTTAGTTAATTGTTTCTGTAACAAAAGTTAGCCTCAAACCTGGGGAGCAAGAATCAACATACTCTGAGATTCCTTCTAATTCCAGAAAATTCAGATCTGTTGAATCACATGGAAATGCAAATTGTTGATTTCACTCCATAATTTACATTGCATTAAAATATACCAACGTATAATAATTCCATGAAAGCTAAACGACTGCTTCCAAGGTTCCCTAAAAGTCAAAACATTATGTGAGTGAAGTCTTGCTCAGAGAAATGAGAATAATTGTTTTATTCTTTATAAGCTGTAACTTTTATCAATGATGTGATTAGGTGCTTTTTAAAATGTTACGATTTTGAGAGAATAACACTAGGCTTTGACTCTTTAAAGCCACTGTATAACTCAGTGAGTTTTATGTGACTTAGTCTATCAAATATAACTCAACATTTTTTTTCTTTGATTCAGATGTCCAATTCGTCTCTGAAAGAAGAGGATATGGAATTGCTAACTCAATGAACAGCAACACAAAGCTGATCCATCTTACCTACTCATTGTGAAAAGGATAATGCAAAATCAGGATTGGTTTTTACACCAGAACAAATTCCTTAATGCAAAATAAAGAATGTTTTCTATCAACTTGTTCTCTTTCTCTCAAAAGTGCTAAATATTGAGCTGGCCTTGATGGCCTAGGGGTTAAAGTTCAGTGCACTCTGCTTCAGTGTCCTGGGTTCGGTTCCCTGGGCACAGAACCACACCATTCATCTGTCAGTAGCCATGCTGTGGTGGTAGCTCACATAGAAGAACTAGGACTTACAATTAGAATATACAACTAGGTACTGGGGCTTTGGGGAGGGAAAAAGAAAAGAGAGAGAGGAAGATTAACAACTGATGTTAGCTCTGTGAATCTTTCTCAGTAAAACAGAAAAAAACGTTGCCAGGATGAATAAGACCCAGAGTCAGCAGCATTAAAAAAAAGTGCTAAATATTGTTTTCATTTTATGTGCTACATCTCTATCATTGCTATGCCTATCTTCTGTTTATCTCTATGTAAGAGAATATTGTAATTCATTGCATTTAGTTTTCAAATTACTTTTAAAGATCTAAACCCTTTATAGTCACTTCACTGCAATGAGAGGATTGTTTTAAGTATGAAAGTGTTTACTCTTAACTCAGCTGCCACAGGTGGTAAAAGGCTGTTTGGACAGCCTTATGCATAACCAGAGCACATGGACAAATGAGGGGAGGAAACTCACATCCAGAGATGTATTTTACCTTTCGTGACCCAACTGATTTTTTTTTTTTTTTTTGATGGGGCAGACTGGCCCTGAGCTAACATCTGTAGCCAATCCTCCTCTATTTTGTATGTGGGATACCACCACAGCATTGTTTGATGAGTGGTGTGTAGGTCTGCAACTGGGATCCGAACCCATGAACTTAGGGCTGCTGAAGCAGAGCATGCAAATTTAACCACTACACCACCAGACTGGCCCTGAACCAACTCATTTTGATACAGGGCTTTGATATCACACTGGATAAAAATCAGAATTACAGGTTTCGATTTGAGAGGTTGGGAGGCTGGATAGCATATGATGACTAGGAATTCTTATGAACAGAAACCATTTTTAATGATTGCAAGGGAGAAAAGGGAAGAAATTTTTTTTTTTTAAAGATTTTTTATTTTTTCCTTTTTCTCCCCAAAGCCCCCCGGTACATAGTTGTGTATTCTTCGTTGTGGGTTCCTCTAGTTGCGGCATGTGGGACGCTGCCTCAGCGTGGTCTGACGAGCAGTGCCATGTCCGCGCCCAGGATTCAAACCGACGAAACACTGGGCCGCCTGCAGCGGAGCGCGCGAACTTAACCACTCGGCCACGGGGCCAGCCCCGAAAAGGGAAGAAATTTTATTATAGAATGAGAAGTCGTCTTCTTCCTATAAAATAGCTTATTTAATAGAACCTGTTTTAAACTTCAAATATTGGAAAACTTGCTTAAAAAAGACTATAATACTTTTCATGATCAGTTTCAGCATTAATTTCTATGTCTTAAGTTATTTAAAAGTATATGCAGTTTGAGTATTTTTCTTGCTTTGTTTCTCCTACATGCTCAAACTACTGCATTCTATAAGCTTAACGACTGTAAAAGTTCAATGATGTTAAAACGTTCATCAGAGCAGGTGACAATTAAGCATAGTACATAGTATTTTTCTCTAATATTTGTCCTCACATTGTATTATCTAATAGATATCACTTCTTTCTTCTACGCTTGGTAGGCAAATTCCGAGGTCATAGGAGCATATGGCCTCTTGAGTTATGTCCAAAATACCACCATGTTGATCCCCTTGTCAAAGAACTTGGCTGATAGAATAAAGTAAGCCACAGTTGCATTAACAATACTGAAGAGCTGCAATTAATGAATATGAAGTGTCTTTGTATTCTATTTTCCATTTTCTGGAATCTCTTATTTACCTGGAACTCTGTTTTTTACTAGAAAGTTTAAATAGCTAGGATTTCTCCTTGACTCTTTAGATTGATTTTCTTTGGCTGCTATAATCAGTCACCACAAACTTACTTGCTTGAAACAATGCAATTTATTCTCTTACAGTTTCGTAAGTCAGAAGTCCAAAATTGGGTCTTATGGGGCTAACATCAAGGTGTCAGCATGGTTGGCTCCTTCCGTGGGTTCCAAGGGAGAATATATTTTCTGCCTTTTCCTGCTTTGACGGAAAGGTGGCCTGCATTCCTCGGCTCATGACCTCTTACTCACATTCTCCAACTTCCTGCTTCCACCATCTTATATCCTTGCACTGACCTTGATCCCTCTGCTCTCTCTTATAAGGACCCTGGTGACTGCATTGGACCTACTGAGGTAATCCAGGTTAATCTCCTCAGCTCAAGATCTTTAACTTAATTGCATGTGCCAAGTCCTTTTTGCCATATAAGCATCACATTCAGAGGTTTCAAGGATTAGAATGTGGATATCTTTTGGGTGGGCATTATTCAACCTATTATTGCACTATATTTTTTTTTTTTTTTAAAGATTTTATTTTTTTCCTTTTTCTCCCCAAAAGCCCCTCCGGTACATAGTTGTATATTCTTCGCTGTGGGTCCTTCTAGTTGTGGTATGTGGGACGCTGCCTCAGCGTGGTTTGATGAGCAGTGCCATGTCCGCGCCCAGGATTCGAACCAACGAAACACTGGGCCGCCTGCAGCGGAGCGCGCGAACTTAACCACTCGACCACGGGGTCAGCCCCTATTGCACTATATTTTTGCACATTTGTTTTTTATCATAAGTATTATATTAAACAATATAGTTTGGGTTTGTTTTAAAATTACCCAGCCTATGCAATGGAGATTGCCTTTTTTGACTCCTTTAATGGATAAGGCTTACAAGAGGCACAGCCCAAATTTTTGCTACAGAAGCTGAAGAGGCTAGAGCCTCTCTCCCTCCCCACCCCCACCCCATGCTCCGGCATCGGGGCTGTGGTCCTGTGACCTCGGCTCAGCCCACGTGGACTCCAGCTCCGTGTCGCAGAGACCGTTCAGGCATTCTTCACAGCAGGGCAGTGGCAGCCAGAGTCCAGTCCTGTGGCATGTCCTCAGCTGCATTTTCTGCTGCCTAACCTCTGTTAGTTCCTGCCATTTGTTTCTGAACCGGGGCTTCCAACCTTCCCTTTTAAGAGCTGCTCATTATCTTTCAAATGAATTTCTTTTATGTTTAATTTAGTCAGAGTTAATTCCTGTTGCTTTCACAAACAACCTTCATGGGTTCTTTTTTTTTTAATGATTTTTTAAATGATTGACTGTAGCCTAGGGGTCTTATCATAATTATGTATCATTAATTGAGTATAAAAAATAAATACTAGTAAGAAGGAGAGCCTTTATTCGTCCAAGCTCTTAACCCCAGGTATTGCTAGAGCCTATCCCATGATAAATGGTTCCTTAATGATAGCTGTGAGGTACACATTGCCTTTTAATCATCAAGGAACGATTCGTATTTTATCTAAGTATTGAGTTTATTTTTTTCGTTGATATTACCAAATATGGACTTAACTCTTAAACAACCAAAATATTTGATCAATTGGAATGCTTTAGCCTTTAACCACAAGATAAATAGAAATGTGTTAAATAGTTCTGTCATATTAGCCACAAGTTGATTTTCCTAATTCAAAAGTCTTGGGTGTTACAGGGAATTTTGAGAAAATAGCACATTCAAGTGACCACAATGTTTGTGGTTAGCCTCCTCAGCGAGTAATATTTTACCCATAACACTCACTGAATGCCTGCCATGTGCTAGCCTCCGTATGAGGTGCTGGGTACAAAGATGAATAAGGCTCCTGGCTCCTCATACAATGCCTGGCAGTGGCAAGAGACACTCAATGAATGCTTTTTGAATTAATGACATAATCCCTGCCTCTAAGGAGCTCTATCCTGTGGGAAAGACAGCCTCCTAATTGTGACGTGCCATACAATGTCAGTGCCCAAAATAGTGAATCTGGGTGAGAGTGAGTGTGGAGAGGAACTGCTGGCATGTTTCCGATGCCTTCAAGAGTTCTTATCATAGTGTCAAGGTCACACCGTCCTGTCCAATGACACCTCCTGGCTCTCTCAGAATTGTTATTCAGGGCTCTCTTTCCAGGCCCTCATAGTTAAGCTTGTGACACTGTATTTGAAGTCCTATTAATAGGCCTAGTCAGCTCCTCAGCAGATTGCATCTGAACATCAAACAGCTAGAATCCCCAACAATGACTGCTTGGCACAAAGCCAATCCTCAAGCATCAAAGCCGTATTCCTTGCAAATCAGCTCCACGTGATGATAAATAATGACATCGGGATTCCAAACCAATTATCCCCTGGCGAAAGGCATGTTCCTCAGGGGTATACTGGGCTTTATTTCAAACAGTAACATTGTTGGTGCTACCCCTGAAATGTCAACAATGGACACAGCAAACTGATGAGAGCAATACCCAGAAAAGAGTGCATAGCTCCTGTCCCCTACCTTGCACCAATCTGGAAAGTTCAAGACATGTGTTAAGGCACATTTAAAAATTTTCTGGTTTGAGTCCCCACCAGGAAAACTACTGGAATCCCCTCTTGTCTAGAACTGTATAATGGAGTAGAAGCATGTGCTTTTAAATTCAGATCTCGATGCTGGTATTAGCTATGTGGTCTTAGGCAAATCATTCTCTAAGCCTCAATTCCATACCTGTAAGGTGAGGGATATTACGACCTACCTTATGTCTGTTTAATGGATAGCAATAGCATGTGAAGAGCCCAATAAATGGTAGATATTGTTAATTACAACTACTATGTCAAGCATCATACTAAGCACTTTACGAGCATTATTTTAGTCCTCATATCAATTCTATGAGCTGCCTCATAGAGTATTTTTACCCCCAATAGTGAGTAAATATAGACAAATTAATTAGCCAATACCCCAGATAGTAAGAGAGAGAGAAGATTCAAACTCAGTCACGCTGACTCCTATGGCCAGGCTGTTACCCACACTACAGTGCTGCTCTCTGACAGCCATCAGGGTCCTTCTGGTTGCTGCCTTGTTCCTCTCTATTGCTCCCATGGCTCCTAGTGTCTCTCTATTGACCTCACCAGGACTGGATAGTCATCAACACTGTGTTCACCAGGTTCATTGACAATCTGCCTTGTGGGCCAATTCCCACGGTAGACATGTAACAAAGGACCTCATCCAGGTAGCTCAGTTTGAAACAAAATATATATTTGACCAAAGCAACACAAAACTCATCAGTCATCAGCAACGAAACCATTAACTAAAGCATACTGGAAAAAGCACTGGCTTTGGAGGGTCTGCAAACTTGTATTTAAGTCTCAGATCGGGGATTATGAGCTGTGTAAATCTAATCAGGCATCTAATCTCTCTGAGCCTGTTCTATTCTGAGTTAATGTATGTGGCTGGTTATTCTCTGAGTTTGCCCCCAGATGCATTTGCCCCCCTCCTGTGCTCTTTTCTGTGCCCTAAGGATTTGCTGCCTTCTACTAACTGCATTGCCAGGACTCCCTTGCCATCTGGCTTCTGGTTGGCTTTAGCAGTAGATCAGAAGGTGGGAAGAAAGAAAGAGCAAGATAATTCTCCCTCCTCTCACCGCTTTCGTACCACATCTTTGGCAGCATCTGCGTGATCCCTCTTCCTTGGCACTAACTTTTTATGGGGCTCTGGTAACACTGTTTCTACTTCTTAGTTCATAGGCTCGAGGGGAAGTAATGGCTTCCTACCCTTGCTTGTCTCCGGCTGCCTCAGCATCCTTTGTTTGCTCTTTAACCTGTCTACAACCTCCATAAATAGTAGCTTCATTAAAGTCTCTCCATTGAACCTTCTGAGTAAATTCTATTTCTTGCTTGGAAACTGATGAGCGCAGTATGCAAAATGGTTTGAAAACTATAAAGTGTTATCTATAAAAATATAGGTGACCAAATTAGTATTATTTATTATTATTTGGCCATATTTTCATTATCTATACTATATTCTGAAGTTTGCAAAGCTTTCTTGGTTTATCTAAACATGGTACCAGACCAGGGGCCAGCCCCGTAGCAGAGCAGTTAAGTTCGCGTGCTCCACATCAGCTGCCCAGGGTTTGGCCGGTTCAGATCCTGGGCACGGACATGGCACCGCTTGTCAGGCCATGCTGAGGTGGTGTCCCACATGCCACAACTAGAAGGACCCACAACTAGAACACACAACTATGTACTGGGGGGCTTTGGGTAGAGGAAGGAAAAAAAATTTAAACATTGTACCAGCCCAGAAATTAAAGAATAAGAAGCCAGCGATCAAGATTATTAAGGTGCACCTGGATCTGGTTTGCTTCCTCTTTATAAATTAGGAAATGGCCAGAAAGATGAACAGTTATCAGAATGAATTTCCAATCCTAATTAAACTCTCCATCCTCAAGGAATGAGTGCCTAAATGTAGAATAAGTACATAGTGTTTTTGTACAGATATAAACGTATCTCTGTGTGTGTGTGTGTGTATCTATCTATACACACATACACACCTTTGTGGCATTTTTTAGTGAGGAGACAATGGCAGTCGCTCCCACGTGCAGCTGTTACAGTGACTCATTGTATTTCTGTTGTAAGTGTCATTTTGGAGGTAGGACTTTATATTCACTGGAAAATGTATTTGAACATTAGCAGTTTTATATAAAAAGATCAGCCTGTTTATAAAGCCTTTTTAAAAATGTTTTTTTAATAAGAATACAATTTTTTCTCAATACATTGAGAAAAGTTATGCTTACTGCATTTATATTTAAACTGTGCTTTTGAGCCCCGAGGAGTAAACTTCTAGGTGACTCTTAAGGAAAAACAAAATGAAAATTTTTGCCATTTCAACAAATATATTTAAAAAGGTCAAATAATTTTTGAAATTACACTTTCCAATCTATTTATATGGGTGGGTATGTTAGGATTCTTTGGTCACAAGCAACAGAGACCAATTCAGACATATTTAAGTAAAAAGGGATTTTACCGGAAAGATATATGAGGTAGCTAAGTTAAACTTGGGAATCCAGATGGCAGGAACTAATAGACGATTTCTTCAGGGCTCCATCATCAAAAAGTCTTGGCTACAAATGTTTTCTGACCTTGAGTCACCCTGCTCAAGATTCAAATCCCAGGAGAATCAGCCTGGCCTGGCTCAGGTCCCAGGCACACTGCTTGGCCAATGGAGTTGGGTCACATGACTGGCAGTTCTGACATGTGGAATGGAGAGGGGTGGTTTACCAAACGAAACGTGGGCTGCTAGGACTGGGAGAAGGGGAAAGAGACTCTAGGCCAGCAAAAAAAAAAAAAAAAACAGATTCTACCACAAAAATCTTTGAAGAATTTTACTACATATTAAGGTACATTTTCTTTCTTAAAATAATTTCTACAATTTGGACATTGGAACATTAGGAATATTACATGTACCCAGAGTTGAAAGGAGGTCACAGAGGTGGTTCTTAAAAATTCTTGTAGAAGCTCCAGTTTCTTCGTCCAGACTGCCCTGACCAGTGTGCAGTCAGGAACAGCTCTCCCTGGCACCATCCACAGTGACTCAGTTACGACGTCTTGGATAAGGAGCAGCAAAGGTTTTCTTGTTGCAGCGAAGAGGAAATCATTTTGGCAGGAGCAAAGGCTGTCACTTTTCCTCCAACCCTCCAGTTACAAACAATGGTTTGGATGTCAGGAGACTTTCGGTTGACAAAACGAAGTCAAAAAAATTCTTTAAAAGCATAGTTATTAACTTACGAGTAAATGTGCTATGCAGGCACATGCTTTTTCAGATCCACGTCTTCTCCATGAAATTCTTGGATGAATATAAAATATTTGTCCATGAGGGTAGGGGTTGTGTCTAAATTGTTTCCTGCCACCTTCTGCACCAAATAGGCCCTTGAGATATATTTTTGGAATAAATCAATAAATGACTGAATGAATATGCCTACTATTAATAAAAGAGGTCTTATGACTAGACACACTCTTTGTGGAAAATTTCTATACAAAGTGAGCAGTTTTTGCTTTCAGAGCATGTAGAATTTTAAAACTTTTGGAAGGAAGGAAAATATATTTGAACCATTTCCTCTGTTTTGGATTTAGATTTATTAGCTTTAACTATTTCTATTATACTATATAATTTGCTTGTTTATTATGTTTATTGTCAATCTCCCCTTGCTAGAAAGTAGACTGCTCTTGTTTACTGCTGGGTTTCTATACACTCAATAAGTATTTTGAGTTGACTAATACTACATAATTTACTTATTACACTGATGGTTAATTGGATATCTCCCCTCCTACAGTTTAATCTCCACGGGGCAGGGATCAGTCTCTGTTTTATTCGCTGTGGATCCCAAGGACCTTGAACTGCTTCTGGTACATTTTTGATTTTAAATAAATTTTTGGCGAAAGGATGAATGAATGAATGAATGAAATATTTTAATAAAAGTTAATCTATCTCTACTCCTCCCAGTGATAGAAACATATTTAGAATGTTGCTAAACTGAAACGTTTGTATAATATTTCCTTATTAAAGATAGCTTTCTTAAAAAATTAAGATATAATTGACACATAGCATCATGTGAGTTTAAAGTGTACAATGTGTTGGTTTGATGCATATATATATTGTCATATGATTACTACTGTAGTGTTTGTTAGCTAACACTATCACATCACATAATTATCATTTCTTTTTTGTGGTGAGAGCATTTGAGATCTAGTCTCTTAGCAACTTTGAAGTTTATAACACAGTATTGTTGACTATAATAACTATGCTGTGGGTGAGATCGCCAGAACTTACTCATCTTCAGGTTGCAAGTATATCCTTAAATAACATCTCCCCAGTTCCACCACCCACCAGCCCCCGGTGACCTCCATCCTACTCTCTGTGTCTACGAGCTCAGCTAAAGACAACTTTTGAAAAGAATATGTACCATAAGACCATATTCTAAGCGATTTGTAGCGTTCCCACAAGATTTGAGCCTCCATCGGAACCTAGTCCCACCCTCTATCCCGAGAACAATTCCAAGAGTGGGTGCCAGCTGAGCCTCTACCTTCTCAAGTTCATAGTTAAAAAGCGATTTACAGTATTTAATAAAACTTTAAAGGTTTCCTCTAAAACTGCATTTAATATAATACCTACTTAAGTTTAATCTTTATTAAAAACAAGAGTCGGTGGTGCCCACATTCCAAAGATCAGTTAACTTACTGAGGATTATACATTCACATGTCTAAGAAAAACACAAAAAGCATTAGAAAGTAAAGTAGAGCCAGAACAAGGAAAATCATTCTCCACCGACTCGTTTCCTTTTGTGTCTCCATGGGAAAAAATATCACCTGAGTAGCAAAGGAGACTTGTGTCCTATATAATTAACAAAGGGTTGGCTGGTGGGCTCTTCATGAATTTTTTTCTAGGAGGCCCAAGAAGTCTAATGATAGCATTATAATTGGGAAGAATTTTCTTCTCTGCAAAAAGTATCTATATCAGAGAGAAAGAAAGAAATATTACTTGTGTTTTGTTATAGCTATAGTCATTTTACAAGCAAGAAAGCCAGAATAAAATGTGTTTTTGTGTGTGTGTGTGAGGAAGATTGTTGCTGAGCTAACATCTGTGCCAATCTTCTTCTATTTCATGTGGGATGCCACCACAGCATGGCTTGATGAGCAGTGCTAGGTCTGTGCCCCAGATCTGAACCTGAGAATCCCAGGCTGCCAAAGTGGAGCACTCGAACTTAACCACTGTGCCACCAAGCCGGCCCTATAAAATGTTTTTTTATGTTACAAGCCAAATATATAAAAATGGCTTTTTATATATGACTTATATTTTTGTGAATGAATTCTTGTATTGAAGCTGATGGATTTCATTTGGAACACATTTATACTGTTTCAATGTATATGTGATTATGTAGATATGGACTAGAGGTTTCATTCACTCACTTGCTCAATTAGTACTTATTGACACCTTGCCATCGGCCAGTCATTTTGCCAGGGAGACCACCGTAAACAGAATGACAAAGTCCCTGGCCTCAGAGCGTTTATAATCTAATGGGGATACCCATTATGCAAAATAACTACACAAAGAATCAATTGTGACTTAATATGTGCTTAAAAAAGAGAGAAATGATACAAGTGAAATGCAAGCATGTGGGGGCTTGACCCAGTCAGGAGGGTCGGGGAAGGCTTCCTGTAACAGTGCTGTTTAAGCTGGTACCTAAAGGATAAGAAAGGAGTTAGTCTGGTGCAGGGAAGGTGGTGGGGATGGAGGCAGGGTTGGCAAGAATATTCCTTGCAATAAAAACAGCTTGTGTGAAGGCCTCGAGGTGTGCAGGAGCATGGCACATTCAGAGAGGCAAAGGCAGTCCCCAGTGACTGGAGAATGAAAAGTGACGAGAGGGAGGAGAAGACGACAGAAATGGAGAGGTGGGCAGAGGGCCTTGGAGGTCTTGTTAAATATTTTGAATGAGAAGAAGTCTTTAAAGGATTTGGTTTTAAAACACAAATTATGTTTTTAAAAATCTCTTTCAGTTTGAGGATTGACACTACCTGACTTTAAGACTTACTATAAAGCTGTAGTAATCAAGACAGTGTAGTATTGGCAAAAGAATAGAAAAATAGATCAATGGAACAGAATAGAGAGCCCGGAAATAGGCCTACATAAATATAGTCAACTGATATTTGACAAAGGAGCAAAGGCAATGCAATGGAGCAAAGAGAGTCTTTTCAACAAAAGGTGCTGGAACAACTGGACATCCATGCACAAAAATGTGAATCTAGACTCAGACCTTACACCCTTCACAACAATTAACTCAAAGTGGATCATAGTCCCCAATGTTAAACACAAAACTATAAAACTCCTTCAAAATAACATAGAGAAAATCTAGGTGACCTTGGGTATGGCAATGACTTTTTAGATAAAATATCAAAGGCACAATCTATGAGAGAAACCATTGATAAGCTAGAGTTCATTAAAATTAAAAACTTCTTGACATGGCTGCAAGAATGAGAAGACAAGCCACAGATTCGGAGAAAATATTTGCAAAAGACATATCCGATATAAGACGGTTATCCAAAATATACAAAGACCTCTTAAAACTCAAAAATAAGAAAATGAACAGCTCGATTAAAAAATGGGACAGAGACCCGAACAGACACCTCACTAAAGAGGACATATAGGTGGCAAGTAAGCATATGAAAAGATATTCAACATCATGTATCATTAGGAAATTATAAATTAAAACAATAGTGAGATACCACCGTACACTTATTAGAGTGACCCAAATCCAAAACACTGGCAATGAATCAACAAATGCTGGTGAGGTTGTGGAACAATGGGAACTGTCATTCATTGCTGGTGGCAATGCAAAATGACACTTTGGAAGACAGTTTGACAGTTTCTTACAAAACTAAACATACTCTTATCATGTGATCCAGCAATTGTGCTCATTGGTATCTACCAAAATGAATTGTTATGTCCACACAAAAGTCTGCACATGGATGTTTACAGCAGCTTTATTCATACTTGTCAAAACTTGGATGCAACCAGGACATCTTTCAGTACGTGACTGGATAAATAAACTATGGTATATCCAGCCAACAGAAGATTATTCAGTGCTAAACATAAATGAGTTGTCAAGCTGTTAAAAGACATGGAGGAACCTGAATTGCATATTACTAAGTGAAAGAAGCCAATCTGAAAAGGTTATATACTGTGTGATTCCAACTATATGACAACCTAGAAAAGGCAAAACTATGGAGACACTCAAAAGATTGGTGTTGTTAGTGGTTAGCAGGGAGGGAGGGATGAAAAGGTGGAGCACAGAGGATTTTTAGGGCAGTGAAACTATTCTATATGATACTATAATGGTGGATACCCGCCATTATATTTGTCAAATTACGTTTGTCAAAACCATAGAACGTACTATTCCAAGAGTGAAACTTAATGTAAACTATGGGCTTTGGATAATTATGATGTGCCAATGTTGGTTCATCACCGTAACAAATGTACCATTCTGGTGGGAGATGTTGATGGAGGGGGAGGTTGCACATGTGCAGGTATAGGGGGCATATGGGAACTCCTTGTACCTCCCACTCAGTTTTGCTGTCAACCTAAAACTGCTTTAAAAAATTGTTTAGTAATTTTTAAAAAATGCAATTACCAAGTTAAAGAGGAAAAGAGAACGGAATGAAGATGAGCGGGAGTGGAAGTTGAAGAAGTTGAATCACTGCAGAGATTCAGTGAGAAGGGATAAGAGCTTCCACGCGGGGGTGACAGTGGAAAAAGAGAAGCGGGCAGATTCAAGATGTATTTTGGTGATAGAATTGGAAGAACTTGCTGAGGGATCGGATCTGCTGATAAAGGAAAGGGCCAATCAAGAGGCCCCTGGGTGACTAGTGACACTATTTATTGAGAACTGGAAGATGGGAGGGAGTGGGGAGTGGCTGTGAAGCACAGGGGTTTTTTTGGGTAGCTGTATTGAGTCTGAGATGTCAGGGACACTCAGTTGGAGATACTAAGTAGGTTATCCTTGTTTGTTTATTTTGACTTTGCGGCAATAGAAGTTTCACTCTCTACATAGTTTCTCAAAAGTGACCTTTCCTGATTTAGATTTTTAGCTTTTTATTTGCATAACTGAAGGGCTCATTTTGATGATTTTTTAAGAACACAAGAAAAATCTGACTCAAATAAATATCGTGTCAAGTTCTACAAAAAACCGCTTGCAGTTTTGAAATGAGTTTTTCCAGCTCTATTTCCACTCATACTGAAGTTTCGATGATTTCAAGGCCAAGTTTCAGACAGCTCAGGCTCAGGTACAAAGTTCTCTAGCAGTCTCTGCAAGAGGGAACACTCTCAGAAGCCTGGCACAGAGCCACCCTCAGCTGGGCACGAAGAACCACATGTTGATTCGATGACTTCCTTCACTGGATGGTACATATTTGTTTATTTCTTAGTCATCTCTATTAGACAGTGAGCATGTTAAGGCCAGGAATTTTATACCCTTAACATTAGCATGTATGCAATACTGGATATTTGTGTACTGGATTAACATACAAATAAAGCTTCCTTATTGTCATACAATAGTGAAGCATGGAAAGATAAGATGTGAGGGGAAATGGAAAAGCCCAGGAAGAAAGCCAGCTTTGAATCACTGGGTTTTTCATTTAAGAGATTCAGTGCTGTCTTACCTGAAGCCTGGTCAATGGTGAAAAATATAACTAAGCAACCAGTTGTTTTCTCTATGAAAGGGCAAACAACAAAGGGGGACTGATTTCTTTCACTGAATTAATTGAATTTAATAATTCAGTGATAATTTAGCAGATATCCCCTCTTCTCAGGGTGATGCAATGTCAATATTAGGTGTAGTTTGAGGATGTCCATAAACACTTTTATGAAAGCTCTAGATTTTACTTTAGAGGTTTAAAGATTTTGGTGCTTTCCTTTTGGCCTTTCATGAGAACTGTTTTTGTCTTTTTTTCAATCAGAGAAGATTCCTTTTCTAATAAAGATGTCAATTGGTACATAAGGAGAAAGAAATATCACTAATTTTTTGTGCTTTTAATTCATTCACTCAACAGATATTTGAGTGACGACTGTCCGAGGCGCTCTTCTGGGCCACCAACGGAACAATTCACTTCTAGAGTTTCTACTCTGATGGGAGAAGACAAACAAGTTAGAAACAAATCATGTGTAGAGTGATAATCTAAGTGCTATAAAGAAAAATTAAGTAGGTATAAGGAGAGAGAGTGTAGAAAGGATGTGTGCATTTTTGATAGGAGTCAGAGCTGGCCTCTCCGAGATGACATTTGATCTAAGACCTGAATGAAGTGAACGTGTGAGCTGTCTGAGGACAAAAAGAACATTCTAGATGGACAGAATAGCAAGTGCAAAGTCCTAGAGTTGAGGGATGGGCACACAATTATTTTTTAGTGTATTTAAATAACAAGCTTCAATTATTCTCTTCTGTTACTTAAAGTAGACACTTTTATTTTGAATAAGCAGGATACCAGGAAAGTAATTAGCATATAACCTTTCAAAATTCCTCAGTTTTCGGCAGTTCTAATTTAGTGATAGAGACAGTGCTCCAGTGGTTGGGAATCCTTTGCTGAATTGAGGGAATATATACCAGTCACTTTGGCAGTTTATCTCTTTGCTTCACTATTCAATTATCAACTCCTCTCCTGCCACAGAAAAGAGATTAAAAAGAAACACAAAGAATGGGATATATTAGAATTAGGAGGGACTGGGCACAAAATTACCTGTGAAGACAAAGTTTACTAAGCTGGTTGAGTCGAAACAATACTTAAGGGCTCTGAATAAACATGTTAAGATCCCCTAAGCACTTCTCAAGTTTGTTTATTTCGCATTTATGAGAGCTGGTCTTGACCCATTCCTTCCCTTCAGTAAAGGCCATCTCCTGAATAATGCTTGGTTTCCCCATTCTTGTAATCCAAGGAATTTTTAAAGGAATTAGGTTGAATTTACTTTTAAACACTTTCTAATTTAGATGCCTCACTCATCGAATTTGGCCTTTTCCAGGTAATAAGGATTAACGTGATTTTGCTATGTTGACATTAACAAATTTGCAGGGACCATAATATTTATAATTTATGTAAACAAAATTTCCTCTTACTTCAAGATGCAAAACCTACTGGGCAGATTTTTCTCAAAATGGGAGAGTATAATTAAGATGATCTGATGTAAAATCTGTAGGCAAAAATTTAGGGTGTCCCAGGAGACCCCAGAAATACTGGATTAGCATCCTTCAGTGCAGCTGAAACAATGGGATGAAGAGAGAATAAAGTTACTGTCTTCAGCAATACAAACCTACACAGAGGAAACAAATGGTGCCTTTGTAAACTTTTTATTTTTAAAACTTTTTAATAAACTTTATTTTTTAGGGCAGTTTTAGATTCTCAGCAAAATTGAGTAGAAGGTACTGAGATTTCCCATACATCCTCTACCCTCCATGCATAGCCTTCCCTATTATCAACATCCCCTGTAAGTGGCACAGTTTTTACAATTGATGAACCTACATTGTTAGATCATTATCATCCAAAGTCCGCAGTTTATCTTGGGATTCACTTTTGGTGTACATGCTATGGGTTTGCACAAATATATAATGACACATATCCATCTTTATAATATCACATAAAATAGTTTCACTGCCCTAAAAATCCTCTGTGCTCTGCCTATCCATTCCTCTCACCCCCCTAGCCCCTGGCAACCAGTGATCTTTTGACTGTCACCATAGTTTGCCCTTTCCGGAATACCATATAGTTGGAATCATTTAGTATGCGGCGTTTTCAGATTGGCTTTTTTTCACTTAATAATATGTGCTTACATTTCCTCCATGTCTTTTCATGGCTTGATAGCTCAGCGCCTCCGTAATTTAAACTGAAATAAAAAATCAAAAGAACACTCTGATTTATGATCTAGCTGCTTACAAATGGTCCACTCCATTTGACATAATTCAAGATGAGTATGAGTGACATTTAATTTATGCATTCACTCATTCATCAACATTTATTGAGCGTCTCTATGTGTGAGGTCTAGGCTAGATACTAATATACAATGCACGGCAGCAAAAGAGAGAGACAAAATGTCAGTCTTTATGGAACTTACATTCTAGTAGGAGGGCCAGTCAATAAACAAACAAACAAACAAGTAAGCACCATGGAATAACAAATACTCATTGACTGTTCCTCTTCCCTTCGCCCCTTTCATTTCTTCCTTCCTTTTTCCATCTCTTCAACATTTTTTTGTTTGAACTACTTTTCAAGTACTGGTATGGAGCTGCGGGTCTACAATTTCTCATCTGGCTCTGCTACAGACTCGCCATAAGACCCTGGACAACTCACTTTTCTTCTTAGGGGTTTCCCCTGGCCTATAAAACGAGGATACAATCTCTGCTTACTACTTATTTGGGAGGAACAAATAAATCAAAAGCTGTGAACTTGCTTTAAAAACATAGTGATACCTCCTGTTTGCCAACCAGCATTGTGAGATTAAGATGCCCTTGTATTTCTTATCAATTTAAAATCCTTTTTTCTGCAGGCACAATTCAGTTCAATTTCCTAGGCAGCATAAAGTAGACAGCCATCACTATTCTTTTCTCCTCATGGCCTGGTCTGTAAGGCAATGTGGAGCAAGATGCTCTCTTGATGCTGCATCTGAGTAATGAACAGTTGGGAGAGAAAAACACAGCCCAGAGGACCCCAAATTACCTCTGCAATTCATGTGAAGAACTGGATCTTTTTGAGATTTGTGAAAATGACATAACAAGAGAGAGCACAAATGTAGGAGAACCAAAATTTTGAACTTGAAAGATTAGCTTAGAAACTTTAAGAAGAGAGAGTCTATATAATATAAAGCTTGCTGGAGAATCTGTCTTCAATCTGTTTCCAAAATAGCTGGAGAAATGACTCAAGAGAAGGGTTATCTATGAGTGGATTCTCAAAGCTGACAACCTTGATTTATTTTATATGAAGCAAAATTCCTTCTGAAATTTTTATTCACCGTGAATTGATGTATATATGAGACATAAAACAAAAATATAGATATAGGTATATAAAAATAAAGAGAGCCATTTTTGTTGTTTTCCCCATCCTGTTTTTTAAAAATTCATCTTGAATATTAGGTTCTGCTAACATATTTCTTTTTTCTGAGGACGATTAGCCCTGAGCTAACATCTGTTGCCAATCCTCCTCTTTTTGCTGAGGAAGCCTGGCCTTGAGCTAACATCCATGCCCATCTTCCTCTACTTTATATGTGGGACGCCTGCCACAGCATGGCTTGATAAGTGAGGTGTAGGTCCTCACCTGGGATCCGAACCAGCAAACCAAGGGCTGCCGAAGTGAATGTGCGAACTTAACTGGTGTGCCACATCCACCAGGCCAGCCCCATTGCTAACGTGTTTCTTTACAGATGTGTAATCCTACCACTGGGCAGAGATTACTACAAATTTCCCTCAGGAGGAGGTGGTCTTATTGAATGGTAGAGCGGCTCCTCTGGGGCTCCACTGATCCTCAAGCCTGGTAGACTTCAGGACCCCACCAATCATGTGTTTGTGGATAGTTGCTTCCAGACTTCTACCATGCTATGCTCTGGCTGCCTGATGCTCTCTCCACCACTAGCCAAACAAACCTCCATGACAGACAGAACAGAGGCCCAGCCAGGCCTCTACCCCAGGCCTTGCAGTTGAAGTCCTAAATTGGAGGAAAACAAGCAGCCATGACAGACTTTTTCAGGGAAGCAGGACCCAGGAAGGCAAAGGAATGGTGTGCTAGGGGTGGAGAAAACCTCAGTGGCCCAGAGAGGGAGGGAGACTTGCCTTGGGCCACTGAGTGAGTTCCCTGGATAGGTCCCAGCGTGCCTGTTCAGGTCTCCCCTCACTAGGCTTATTGCCTCTCAAGGTGGCATTCTTCTCAGGCCTTCCCGATGTTGGGCCAGGGAGCCACACGCCTGCCATGGTCACTAGTATCCAGTGCTACCTGCTCAGAGAGGCCAACCCTGGCAACCCAGAGGCACAACTCAAGGCCGTGTCAGCCTGTGTTAATGCTCAGCATTATGCTCATTGCCTTCTGCTATTTTCTTAAGTATTTACTTGTTTATTTCTTTACTGTTTATCTTATTTACAGGAATATAAACTCCACGGTGTCAGGGACTTTATTTGTGTTTTTCAAAGCTTTCACATCAGTTCCTAGAAGAATGCCTGGTGGTTCATAGTCGGTACTCAATAAATAATTGTTGAAAAAATAAATGAAATGAATTTTTATCACCGTAATTTCAGAATTGCTTTGTCTTAGTGTCTGATTGGTACTTAATCATCAATGGTTTGGAATATTACAGCCTTTAGTTTCTCCTAGTATGGCTTTATTGTTCTGTAAATGTATACAAAAGATGTCTCTTTAAGGGATCCTGTTATTCTTTTATAATGTAAGGAACCACTTCCCTCCCATGGAGATTGCCAGTCAATCCTAAATGAGCAGAATGAACAGATCTTAGGCATTTAGAAAAGCAACTGTGATGGTAGTGTGGACGATCAGAGCTGAGACCACTTAGTAGGAAGCTGTTATAAATAGAGGGTAAGGACCTAACAAGGACAGTGGGAGGATGATGAGGAAATGAATTCAGAGGCCACTTCTGAGAAAAACAGTTTTGGCAGCAAATTTCGCATAGGGAGTGAGAGAGAGGGAGCCGTCAGAATGGAGTCTGAATGTTCCAGCTTATCTGATGTGGTGAACGCTGATGCCATTAACTGATGCACATACCAGAGAGCAGGTTGAATTGTTCTGAGAAGAGAATGGTGAAAATGACATGGTTGGGTCTTGGCTATTTTGAACTTGAAGTGCTGGTGAGACACGCAAATAGATGTTTCCAATAAATACTTGGGAATTGAGTTTGGAGCTTAAAGGTGGGACAAGAGATATACAGTTCAGAGTTGTCTGTGTATATGTGATAGATAAAGCCCTGGAGGCAGATGAGAAAAGCCAAGAAAGCATAAACAGATAGGAGGGAAGACCAAAGATGTAGCACTTTGCAGAGGCAATATGCTCAGAGGGAAAATGGGACTTTGGACAAGTTACTTAAGCTTTTTGTGCCTCAGTTTCTGCATCTATAAAAAGAGTTTTTTAATAGCATTTTGCTTCTAGAGTTGTTGAGGGGATAAATTTATTACATACAAAATGCTTATTAAGTACAGTGCCTAGCACATAATACAGGTTATATAATTATTTTCTGTTATTGGGATAAGTATATTTAAGATAATGTAGAAAAATAAAAGCCAGTTAAGTGCACTGGGAAAGAGCAATCTGAGTCAGAGGAAAATGAGAGAGAGCAGTGCCACAGAAGAGCAGAGTGAAGAGTTTCGACAAGGGGTAGTCAAAGGGGTCAAATGTTACAGTAAGTTCCCCTAGATGAGGAGTCACGAGAGGCCTTTGACTCTATTGGTTAGGGAGTCATTTGTGTCCTCAGAAAGGGCGAGCTTGGGAGAACAGTCGCAGCAGTAACCAGACTGCATGGGTTTAAGAGAATAGAAATGACCTCTGTTCAGAGATGGTAAGTTGAACACTTTCACTTCCTTTCACTCCTACACTTCACTGACATAATAGTAAAGGGATTTTTTTTTTTTTTTTTTTTGCATAAGCAAACAAAAAGAAAAGAGACGACAGCATCAGAAACAAAATTTTGGAAACTGAAAAGCAGAAGAATGAATGTTAATGTACTTAGTACAACTAAGAAAACTGAAAACTAAGGCTGCAAGAGGGGAAGCCCAGGAGCAAGCTGAGCTGCTCTATAGAACCCCAGAAAGGCCCAGAAATTGAGGATTTTAGGTACCTCTGAAGGTGGGGCTGAAACTTAAGATGAAAACAGAAAGGCTGCTCATCCTGCCCTACCATGACCTTCCCCAGCCCTGCACAGCCAGAGTGACTGCCTCTCCTCAAGTGGGGCAAAAGACTTGGGGTAAAGAGGGTGCACAGAATGACTTTGATCACGGAACACCACAGTAAAAACAAGAGGATTAAGTAGAAGTCTATATGCTGAATGGCGAGATACACCAGCTCTATTCTCTCACTCTTCTCCCAGGATGGCACAACCAAGTTTATAAAGTTCACGTCTTTTGGGAAGGAGAGTGGAAGACTTTTTCTCTGGATAAATGAGTAGCCCAGAAGAAAACACCTAAAGATACCGACAGTACCCCCAATGAAATGGCTCAGCCAGATCATCTTAAAGTGATGAATATACCAGTTAACAAGTCCTGCTCAAGCACATAGTGCCCCCATGGTCTTTTTGTGCATGTAACATCTTAACAAGGACTAATGGCACCTTCGGTGTCTCTCTTTCTCTTTCTCTTTCTCTCCTTTTTCCACATAGTGTCTACGTCGTAGTGTGAGTGCTGAAGGCAAGAAAGAGAGTGCACCAGGAGGAAGCCATATCACTTTTTATGACCTAGCTTTGGAAGTCACTCAGCATCATTTGTACCTCATTCTAATTATAAAGATCTACCAGATTCAACTAGAGGCAACATAGACCCCGCCCTTGATAAGAAAGTATAAACATTATATTGTAAGAAGGCCATGTGGAGTGGGACAGAAAAAAACAATGAAAACACCTTACACACAAAGGATAGGGAATAAGAATGGCATCACAATTCTTAACAGCCACGCTGGATCCCGGAAGACAATGGAACAATGCCTTACACATTCTCAAGGAAAATAACTCTCAACTTAGAATTTTATGCTCAAACTATGACTAAAGAGTTAAGACAGGATAAAGATATTTGTATATGTTCAACTTCTTAAGAAATTTATCTTCCATACACCCTTAACCAGGAAACTCCTGAAAGCTGTGCTCCGTCAATACGAAGGCATGAAGAAAGAATGAAGGAGAGGCAGGAATTGAGACTACAAACAGGAAAAAAGTCCTGGATGGCAACCATGCGGCAGTTGGAACTAGAGAGGAGGTCAGAGGACTCAGGAATGTTGCCATGAATTTGATATATTTTCTCAGGTGTTTGAATGGCCTGAGAGTATGGGGATGAATCAGTAATAAGTGAATAGAAAACTGAGCAAACCAAGAGAAACACAATATTTAAGTCTAGGGAAAACCAGAATGTCTATGTGAAAATAAATGCACCACAGTACATACATAGCTAAGCTGTGAGTACAATTTTTATATCATAATAATATAAAAAGTAATTTTATATTTGGAGGAGAGGAGATTGTATGTGTAGGGGAGAGAGACTAGTGTGTTTAAAAGAGCTAAATCCTAATATTCAAAACACAGAGTCAACACACAATACTTAAAATTGAAAAAATCCAAAAGTCAACATAAGCACATTATTAGAAAACATAGAGATAAGTACTCAAAGGAAAAGGGAAAGAAATGAAAGTAGCTGCCATTGGGGAGCAGGAATGGAGGGAGGAACTAATTTTTAAGTTAAAACTTTTATAGAAATATTTCATTTAAAAATTATCTGTACATGTTTGATTAAAATATACATTATTTTTAAAAATCATTAACAGAAATTTCTGTCAAAATATGGAAGTTTGCACACATTTTCTCCCCCTCCCAATCCCACTAAATGCAATAAATAAAAGGTGGGAGAAGAAACAAAAGCTAGGTAGATTGGAGAAAGAGAACCCTCATTTAGAAAGAGAATACAGGGGCTGGCCCCGTGGCCGAGTGGTTAAGTTCGCGTGCTCCGCTGCAGGCGGCCCAGTGTTTCGTTGGCACTGCTCATCAAACCACGCTGAGGCAGCGTCCCACATGCCACAACTAGAAGGACACACAACGAAGAATATACAACTATGCACCAGGGGGCTTAAGGGAAAAAAAGGAAAAAATAAAATCTTTAAAAAAAAAAAAAGAGAGAGAATACAAAATTAGGTGTAAAATGAATTTAGAATAAGAAATCACACCAAATTGCTAATTTTAAAAAGCTGACAAATATTTTTTTAACTGCCTTAAACATTTTGTAATACTTTTTTTCCTACATCTTTGGCTACCTACCCTTTGATCTCCTCTTCACGGGATACAATGTTAAAATATCACTTTCTTTAGAGAGAATAGAAAGGTAATTTAGTCTTCCCTCTAGGATTTGGATCAAAATTTGTGTTTTTTTTAACTGATGGTTTAGAAAAGTTTCTTTCAGCTTCAAAATTCATTATTGGTAACTTCATGTAAGCTTTTAGGCCTGTTGCCAAATTTAGGAAAATTGCCATGACTTTTTTTTCATATATTTCAAAACATTTTGAGTTTTCTTGTCCTCTAACTAATTGCAAATATACTTAGATTGAGATCATCATTAACCATTCTGTTATTGGCGTCTTTATGTCATAGTGACATATTTTGAGCTTTATAATGTCTTTGTCCATGTCAGTTTCTTGTGTTTCAAACCAGGAGGGAATTTCTTTTTCCAGTTCTTATGATTCATTCCTCTTCATTATAAGGATTATCAACAATCCAAAAGCATATTCATTGCTTCTATTCAAACCATGTATCTTCCTTTTAATAATGTATTATGTTCCTGGTATGATCTGAAAATTTTTTTGATACAACTTGTTTCTCAGCATCAGAATAATTTCCATTGATTACTCATTTTTATGCTTTTTGTTTCATATTCCATTAATTTTTAATATGAATTTTCTCTCAATCCTTTAATAAATAAACTTATAGATGACAAAATAAAGTATCCTTTATATATGTCCAAATGAGGAGTCTATGATTTCTCAAATATTTTATTGAAATATTCCTAAATTTATCTCCAAATTACAACAGTTATACTCTACAAATACTGGATATATGCACAAATTCTGATCAACATTTTTTGCATGAATTTCACCAAAAATGAAAAAAATGTTTAATAATTATATATACTGAGTTGTCAAATATATTCTGGAGAGAAGAGAACTTCTGTTTTAACCAGGTGTCAATGAGAATCAAATTCTCCAAATGCAATTTACACAAGACATCTTTGGAAGAATTTTTCCCAGGCGAGCTTTTGGCTCAGAATCATGCGACACTAGCCCTGCATGTTTACGCCATGACAGCAGGAGTAGCCATGGAGGGCAGTAGAAGTAGTCTTGAAAATCATTTCTACACTAGGATGGCTAGTAATAATATGGAAGTAACTGTAAACCTCACTCACATAGCCTTTTACACTCAATCTAAATGTAGCCCAAACTCAACTTCCGCTTAGCCAGATCCCAAAAATGCCTACAGCAACTCCAAAACCATCCCTACACATAGAGAAATAAAACAGAGGAGCCTTATTAATGGAAAGAGACAGTAAGCTTAGCCAATTATGATTAAAATACTTTATTTTTAATATTTATAGCTCTGCGGACATATTGCTAGGACTCCTTCCAGGACCTTAGAAGTGAGACTCCAAAGTTTAAGCTGTATTAGCTTCAAGGTTAATTTGCCTCTGACAATAGCCATAAAATTTCGGAAAACAAATTAATGTGTGTAAATGGTTTGTCAGAGTAGAGAAAGTTGAAACCTGAGCTAGAAGGAGGGGGATCCCAGAAGTGAGCTAAATTCCTACTACAGATCGAGGGGGATCTCAGAAGTGAGCTAAATTCCTACTACAGATCCTCAGATAAGATTAGGAAATGGAAGCTCCAGCTAATTCTAAAAGTGGTGGTAAATGCTGATCCAAAAAGAGGGCTGAGTGTGAAACATCTAGTAGAGTAGAGAGAAAATCCTTCACATCCTCCCCCACATCTCTCTCTAACCCTGCTACTCATTGCTTTCAACATCTTACTTTCCATTCATTTCAACATCTTCCATTTCCATTTCCATTCCATTTTCCATTCCATTCATGCCTTCTCCGTTTTTAAATAAAATTATTTTTTTACCAAATTAAAATTAGCAGCCAAATCTCCAACCTTCCATCTCCAACCTGTACAAGAAGACAAGTACCAAGACCCCCATTCCAACAGAAGACTGGAGGTTTATTCTCTAAATGGGGAAATCAGAGGGTCTTTGGACACAGGGACACCTGGCAGAGCTGAGAGTGTGTATGCGGGGATCCCCCTCATTGTGATTCAGTTCAAATTTAAATGTTGGATGGTGAGATTCTCCCTCCTTCTCTGCACTGCTCTTCCTTGATTCACTTGGGAAAATGCTAGAAGGCAGACAAGAGGTTTTGGAATTCCTCTCTGGTGAAATTGACCAACCCAGGACTAGAGATCTTTAGATTGACATTTGGGGATCCTTCAACAACAGAACACAGATTGATCTTCACCCCTTCATTGACAAGCCTCTCGTAGAGTTTTAATTAGCTTTCAGCGCCTGTGTCTGAAATCTGAGTGGATAGCCAGAGATCACCTGACGCTGAGAAAGCCTCTGATACAAAGGGCTGAGACCAGAACAAACAGGAAAATGAGACAATAAAGAAAATAGGAGAAAACGTCGACAATAAAGATAACATTCTAATGTCCTCGGAGATAAGTGAAGATATGGCATCCCTGAAAAAAGAACAGGGTTCTGGAAGAATGAAATATTCAGAGGAAAAAAAGAGAACATTTAAAATTAAAAGTATGATAATAGAAAGGGAAATATTAACTGAAGAGTTGATAGATAAAGTTGAGAAATCTCCCAGAAATTAGAAAAAAGATGAAGATGTAGAAAATAGAAAACAAATACGAGGAAATTTAAAAATCAGCCCAGATGGTCCATAATCTGAATAGTAGGAGCTCCAGAAAGAGTGAACAGGGAAAACAGAGAAGATGAAGTTATCAAAGAAACAATTTCAGATAATTTCCCAGACTGTACAGGGCCCATCATGTGTCCAGGAGAAAACTTGCAAAATTAGGGTATATCATTGTATAATTCTGGAATGCTGTGGAGAAAGAGAAGATTCTAAAAACATCCACAGAAGGAAAAAAGTAGTCATACATGAAGTTTTGATCAGAATAGCTTTGGACTTTTTATCAGTAGCGCTAGAAATTAAAAGACAAGGGAGGAATGCCTTCAAAATTCTCAGGGAAAATTACTTACAACCTATAACTCTATATCCAGGCAAAACATTAGTCAAGTGTAAAAACAGAATTTTAAAAATATCAGACTTGCAAACATTTAGAAAGTTCATAACACAAGCATGTTTTTTAAGGGTACGTGAATTAATACTCCTTCAACATGGAAGAAAATCTATAAATCTTGTCCAAAATTGATAATTAAGAAGTAAAATGTTAGGGGCCAGCCTGGTGGCATAGTGGTTAGGATTTAAAAATCCACACATTTAAAAAAAATCATAGGGGTCGGCCCAGTGGTGCAAAGGTTAAGTTCGCATATTCTGCTTTGGTGGCCCAGGGTTTGTCAATTCGGATCCCGGGTGTGGACCTATGCACCACTTGTCAAGCCATGCTGTAGCAGGCATCCCACATATAAAGTAGTGGACGATGGGCATGGATGTTAGCTCAGGGCCAGTCTTCCTCAGCAAAAAAGAGGAGGATTGGTAGCAGATGTTCTCTCAGGGCTAATCTTCCTCAAAAAAAAAAAAATCATAGATTTCTTTACTAAGGAAAGCAAATACAATGTATTTTAAGTGAAAATTCTGCTAATTTTGTATAACCATTCACTGCAATCTTGGAGAAAATGACTTATGATTTTGCCAACTTCTTAAGTTTTTGCCTTTGACCACAAGCTCTGCTTTGGCAGGATTTGCAGATTCAGATCTTGGGCATGGAGCTATGCACCACTCATTGCTTGTCAAAGCATGCTATCGTGGCATCCCACGTATAAAATAGAGGAAGATTGGCACAGGTGTTAGTTCAGGGACAGTAGTCTTCAAGCAAAAAGAGGAAGATTAGCAACAGATGTTAGCTCAGGGCCAATGTGCCTCACCATAAAACAAAAAAAGAAGAAAAGAAAGAAAGAAGGAAGGAAGGAAGGAAGGAAGGAAGGAAGAAAGAACAAAAGAGAAAGATAGAAAGAAAGAAGGGGAAGAAAGAAAGAAGGAAAGAAAGGAAGAAAGAAAGAGAAGGAAAGAAAGAAAGTAGGAAAGAAAGAAGAAAAATGCTGTGTTTAGAGATTTTCAAGTAGCCACCAGAAGAAACATCAGTAAGACTTCAAAGTGATTGGGAGGATTGGAGGATCGGGGAGCCTCCGAGAACTGAGGCTCTTCCTTGCAAGTTTGTCCTATTTGATTTTTTTAACCATGTGCATGCATTAATTTGATTAAAAATAATTTTACTTGAAAATCAAAAAGGAAAGTGAATGGAAAGATGGAAAGTGAGTTAATGAAAGTGAGAGTATAATAGAGTTAGAGGTAGAGATGGTGGGAGGGTGAAGCATTTACTCTACACTGTAGGAGGCCCTTACACATATCAAGCTCTTTAATTCTCCCAGTGGCTGAAAGAGAAAAATACCATTATATTATTTTAGAGATGAGAAAACTGAGGCTCAAGGAAGTTAAGGCATTTGCCCAAAGTCAAACAGCTAAAGACTGGCAGTATTAAGGCTGAACCCAAGTCTGTCTGGTTCCCAAACTCAATCATGTTCCACTATATAGTTTTGAATGTTGGCAAATTAGAGAGAGAGGTTGGGACCTGGTTTGGGGGAAGACGGTGAGTTTTTGGTAGAGGAAACACAAACGTTAATGTAAATTGAAGGTAGGGTCACCAGAGGCTAAGGATTGAAAGTACAAGAGAGAGAAGGAATAATTGAGCTGAATCTTAGAAAGTCAGGGGGGAGTAGCATGGTGATGTGAGCAAGAGTTTGCCTTGAGAAGGAATAAAGCTATAGGAATGAGATAAGAGTGGGTGAAGTTGTTATTAAGTTGGAACTTAGAGGGAAATTGAAGTGGTGATTCTGTTTTCTCCATGAAGTAGGAGCCAAATTATCCTCCTACGAATAAATGAGTAAGGGGGACATTGGATCTTTACACAGGATGGGAGGAGGAGACAGTTGGAAAGTGACTGGAGCATGTAGGAAAGAGTAGGGTTGCCAGATTTAGCAAATAAAAATACAGCTCACTCAGCTAAATTTGAATTGCAGATTAACAACGAATAAGTTTTTAGTATATGTCCCAAATATTGCGTGGTATTTTATCTGTAACAAAGAGAGACACTAAAGCAGGCAAAAAGAACAGCAAAGCTGCTTTGAAATAAGAAACTTGGAATGGAGCAACCTCAATGTGAATTGGGCATCAGATAGTAACCTCAGTGAGACAAGAAGTGAGGTAGGAACACTGGGCCTGGCTTCCAGGCAGCGGAAAGGCAGCCGGGCTAACTGCCAGGAGATAGCTTGAAGATGCAATTCCTAGGGTCTCTCCTGAGAGTAATGGGAAGAGACATGTGTGGGAACCAGCGACTTGGAATTGCAAGGAAGCCATCGCTGCAAATAGCTTTGTGTACTTTCTAATTTTGCCTGAGTGGTCAGCTACATCTTATTTCTCATAGATGTGTACTAAGGATGAATATTACTGAATAATTATCTCCAAGGTGTTTGAGCTCTTTAAAACACTGGATCAATACTGAATGTTGTCCTCACCCACAGAGCTCACAACAAAAGGACTGACTTCACCTACCTAATTCTTTGACATGTTTGAGGTTTATTTGGTGGTTTGGAGTAGTCGTTAAGAATCCGCAGCTCATTGACGGTCATAGCCCATGTTAACCACTTTGCTTAATATGTCTGGGACTCAGTTTCCTTGTGCATAAAATTAAGATAATAACAGTACCTAACTTGTAGGGTCATGGTAAGGATTAAATGAGTTAATATGTATAACACTTAGAATCTGGTACACAAATACTAAAAGTATAACCTTACACTAGATATTATAGGTAGATAATGAGAGGTCTCTAAAAATTATTCATTGTTATATCTTTATATACATTTTGTACACGTGAAATCAGTGGTTTCAAAAAAGACATTCATGGGGGAAGGATTAGAGAAACAGAGCACAAAGGAATTTTCGGGGAGTGAAAACCCTCTGCATGATACCATGATGATGGATACGTGTCCAAACCGAGAATGTACAACACCAAGAGTGAACTTTAATGTAAACTATGGACTCTGGGTGACAATGATGTGACAATGTAGGTTCATCAATCATAACAAATGTACCACTCTTGTGGAGATGTTGATAATGGGGAGGCTGTGCATGTGTGGGGGCAAGGTATATATGGGAAATTTCTGTATCTTCCACTCAATTTTGCTGTAAAACTGCTCTAAAAAAACCAAAATAACATCCTAATAACAAAAAAGGTGGTAAAAATAAAAATAAAATTTAATAAAACATGTCAGCAAAAAGAAAATGCTTTGTGGTGGAAAAAAAGGACATTCATCAGTATATTTTGGTATACACGTTTTGTATACTTGCATAGTCAGTAAATAAGTGGTTTTAAAAGGACACTCATTAGCATACCTTTGAATACATTTTGTACACATGTACAGTCAAAAAAATCATACAATTTCAAAATTTTAAAGTTAGAAGTTTGCTTCCCTTCAGGAACATGCATTTCAATTCCTTAACTGTTTATTGCCTGAAAGTGTTTGACGTGGGAGACACAGCATCTGCAGTATTTAAGTTTAGGGACCCAGATTAGCCACTCACTAGCTAGGACATCTAGTGACTTAAGCTTTTCAAGTGACATTTCCCTCATCAATGAAATGACGACCAATGCTTGCTTCACAGAGTGATAGTGTGAAATTAGATAATCTGTCACATGCCTGATATGGTCTAGGTGTCCAATTCATTTTAATTCCTTTCGCTTTAAAGAACTTATAAAGTAGTGGGTGGGGTGGAGTTGGCCAAATCCCCAAGTTATGTTGTGATGAGTACACTCAACATATCTCCTCTTCTAAATGGAGTAAGTCCTCAACCCCCATCAGAGTCTATTCTAGAGTCTAGAGGATCGTTATCTTAGTTTCTGAGTTGTATGCACCTACTGTTTCTGAATTTGTGGGTATGTGCTGGGTGGAACTCTGATGATGAGAGCTTTCAGGCAGCTGTGAATTAACTGTCGCTTGAGTTTTTCCTTTGCAGACTCATAAGATCCCAGAAGCCAGGGGCTTGTTGTTTATTCATTCGGCCTCCTTCTGAGTCATTCAGGTACAGGGTGTGTCTGTCAAAACTGCACAACAGAGAAGTTTTGCGCTCACATCTGCAGGGAAGGGAAGCCAGTGCGACCAAGGACTGGGTGGAAACCGTCTTTGCAGAGCAGGGCAGGGCAGAAGTGCCCCGAGCTTGTGACTTAGGTGGAGTTGCCATGCCACCTCTCAGTCCCACCTTCTGAAGGAGCATCTAAGCAAAAGGACACAGTGGGTGAGTGGCGAGCATTGATGTCTGGGGTCCTCTGAGTTGCCTCCCAAGCAGAAAAGGGAGAGAGGTGTCGGCCCCCCGGTCGGGGAGCTGCAAGCGCTCGGCTGGGCTGGGTCCGGTGGCTCTTCTTTGGAAATTCCTGAGCTGCCCAAGCGTTTTAAATCTCTCAGGTCCGGGCAGCTGCCCACCTTCTCAAAAGCCTCACCGCTGGCCAGACCTGGGACACACGGCCTGACTTTGCACCCAGTCGAGTGAGGGAAACCCCTGTCCAGCTCCCCGCGCGGCGCCGGCCCATTTTGCCGTGCGCCCCGCGAAAGCCACTTTCTGCCGCTCAGACCGCAAGTTTCATGGCAGCAGCAGGCTGGGGCAGGGCCGGGGAGAAGGGGAAGAATTCCCCGGCCCTTCGCCCTCCCAGCCTGCTGCCCCCTCCATACCTCTCACCGCCCTGCCCAGCCTCTCCTCCCGGGAGCGCGGCCAGGACTCGCTGGGTCGCGGCTGCCGTTTCCAGTGCCTGCGCCGACGCGGCCCAGGGGCTCAGGGCCACAACCTCGGGCCTCCGATCCCCCAAGGGCTGCGGGGGTAGCCGACCAGAGAGGTGCACTACGAGGCTCTGGGCCGTCCCCTGCCCCCTAAGACTTTTCGAGAGAAAAGTTCCCAAAGGCTTTACACCTGTTTTTTCTAAGGCTCGGGAGAATGGTCTCCACCGCCCGGGAGCAGCGGATAGCAGGGTGAGGGCTGTGATTTATACGTTAGAGTCCAGGGGGCACCAGGCTCCTCCCTCTTCTGTTTTTTTTTTTTTTTTTCCTCCAGTGGCTAGTGGAGGCGGAGGGGTTCTTTTTTTTTTTTTTTTTTCTCTTTTGCTTCTCCCTCCCACCCCGCGGGGAAAAAAAAAGTCTTTCCTGGACAGTGAGTCTCAGCAGCTGAGAGCCGGGGGCCCCCAGCCACTGGCGGAGGGCGTGGGGGGTTTAGGCATAAACCCCTCCCCATTTCTCTCTAAAGAAGCCACCCAGCCTCAGCGGGGCGCTCGGCGACTTCAGCTCGCATGCCCGCGCAGTGCAGAGAGGGAGGGGACCCCGACTCGAGTAAGTTTAGAGCGCGACGTAGTCTGTCCCGGGCAGGAGCAAGATGCGGAGCGCGCTGTGCAGACCCGGTGCTCTCCGAACGCAGCTGCGTCCTGCCTGAGCGAGGTAGGGGACTGCGCGCGGTGCCAGCGGGCCCGGGGGCGCGGGGAGCCCCGCCGCGGGAGGGCTTCAGTGGCAGACCCGAAGTTTTAAACAGGAATGAAGCCAAACAAAAACTTTTAAAACATCCGTCTCTGGGCACTTGAAACACACATCTCTGGGCTACTAAGGAGCCCAACCCGATGGGATTGTTCTTGGGCACTCGTGATTTATGAAGTTTGGAAAAGGGTTAAGCCCCAGCTGTAGAACCGACTAGGGGTGGGGGATAGGGGAAGCTGCGGTTGGTGGGAAGAAAGGGAGGGAAGGTGCTTATTTTTGGAAATCCTATAGACAAAGAATATGGGAGGCGGGGGTACGGGCTTAAACTTGCACTCCCGCGAGCAGGGTGTGGAATTAGGTTGGGGGAATGCGGAGCTTCTCGGCGCGAGCAGCTTCTACGTCCCGGGAATTGCTGGGATTGCTCTCGCCTCTATTACGCCACTTTTTTCCCATTGCTGCGTTACCTTGAAACATTTAAACAACTTACAAGTAGACTTCTGCTAACCAGTGCCATGTTTCAATCCCTCTACACTTTTGATGAGAGGAGGCAACGCGTTGGCGGAGAGCGGTAAATAAAACTGCCCGCGCTAGCTTAGCAAAGTACCACACGTCCGTTTACGCGAATTTCTGGAGAGTAGTTTTGCGCTCGGAATTAAGAATGTAGTGGCATGTATTGTGTACTGCTATCAGCAGTGTAACTTCTCTTTGTGTATGTGTGTGTGTTGGCTATATGCACAGTAATTAAAAATACTCCTTAGGAAATCAATGAATGCACGAAACTTCTGGGATATTTTGCAATCTCTTATGAATGATTTTCACTGAGTATCTTTATATTTTTTTCTTGCATTGGCTTGCAAGAAAAAAAAAGAAGAAGAAGAAAGAAAAGGCAGTTGCTTCACGGAGGCGCAAAGCTTTCCTGTTTATCGAAAGGCCAGGGCGGGCTGGCTGCCCACACCACGCTGCGCCCTCGGACCCTAAGCACACCTGCTCCTAGAGAGTTATTAATAAAGCCTGAAGAATGGCCTACGCTGTCAAATGATTTTCGTGCAAATCTAACTTCTTGCATGGCATTTAGGAGGTAGTTCTCCTCTCTTTTAGCTGGGTGGTGGTGGGGGGCAGAGGTGTGCGTCTCCGCTCTCATATTGGCGGTTGGGTCTCTTGCGGGGAGAGACCGTGAGCTGGTGGTGAGCCCACCGTGTCTGGAAGCCTGGCGGGGCTGGGGGCGGAGGAGGAGGAATGAGGGGGCATGAATGGAGTTGAATGGGGCTGCTTCTCCAGTTTTTCCATTTCCATTGAGAGGATGTGACCATGGAGAGAACTTTAGTCTTGCTGAGTTGGAGTTTTCAGTTTGGGTAAAATTTTGGCTTTTCTTCCTCTCTTTCTTTCCCTTCTTTCTCTTTTTGGTAAGAAATGAAAATTTGATTAAAAAAAAATCCCTCTCTCTGCGCTCTCCCCAAGTTTTCTTAAAACAAATCAACAACAACAAAACTAGCGCAATGCCTTCGTTAGGATGAATTATGCCAGTGTGCTGTGGCTTTTTCCCTGACTCTCTCCTCTTTGTGACTTGTTTAAGGCTGCGGTTTCCGAGGCCCTCTCCAGCCAAGGAAAAGCTACACAAAAAGCTTGGACCTCTCTCGCTGAACCACCCCAGAGCAAGTGAAGGCTCTCTCGGCCTCGCCCTCTAGCGTTGGTCTGGAGAAGCGCCATCCCCGCGTTCCTGGGGACGCCGTGCGCACCATGGGGTCCACCAGCATCCCGCTGGTCAAGGCCCTACGCAGCTCTGTCTCCGACTATGTCAACTATGACATCATCGTCCGGCATTACAACTACACGGGAAAGCTGAATATCAGCGTGGACAAGGAGAACGGCATTAGACTGACCTCAGTGGTGTTCATTCTGATCTGCTGCTTTATCATCCTAGAGAACATCTTTGTCTTGCTGACCATTTGGAAAACCAAGAAGTTCCACCGACCCATGTACTATTTTATTGGCAACTTGGCCCTCTCAGACCTGTTGGCAGGAGTCGCCTACACAGCCAACCTGCTCCTGTCTGGGGCCACCACCTACAAGCTCACCCCTGCCCAGTGGTTTCTGCGGGAAGGCAGTATGTTTGTGGCTCTGTCTGCCTCCGTGTTCAGCCTCCTAGCCATCGCCATTGAGCGCTATATCACCATGCTGAAGATGAAACTCCATAACGGGAGCAACAGCTTCCGCTCCTTCCTGCTGATCAGTGCCTGTTGGGTCATCTCCCTCATCCTGGGTGGCCTGCCCATCATGGGCTGGAACTGCATCAGCTCACTGTCTAGCTGCTCCACGGTGCTGCCGCTCTACCACAAGCACTATATCCTCTTCTGCACCACCGTCTTCACTCTGCTCCTGCTCTCCATCGTCATTCTGTACTGCAGGATCTACTCTTTGGTCAGGACTCGGAGCCGCCGTCTGACCTTCCGCAAGAACATTTCTAAGGCCAGCCGCAGCTCGGAGAAGTCGCTGGCGCTGCTCAAGACCGTGATTATCGTCCTGAGCGTCTTCATCGCCTGCTGGGCGCCTCTCTTCATCCTGCTCCTGCTGGACGTGGGCTGCAAGGTGAAGACCTGCGACATCCTCTTCAGAGCGGAATACTTCCTGGTGTTGGCTGTGCTCAACTCTGGCACCAACCCCATCATTTACACTCTGACCAACAAGGAGATGCGCCGGGCCTTCATTCGAATCATGTCTTGCTGCAAGTGTCCCAGCGGAGACTCCACCGGCAAATTCAAGAGACCCATCATCGCAGGCGTGGAATTCAGCCGCAGTAAGTCGGACAACTCCTCCCACCCCCAGAAGGACGATGGAGACAACCCAGAAACCATTATGTCCTCTGGAAACGTCAACTCTTCTTCCTAAAACTGAAAGCTGCCCACCCATGGGGAGTGTTCCTGCATGGTCGCCCACCACCCTAGTGTTTGGAAAAAAAAATCTCTGTGCCTCGACTGCTCCCAGGGAGGAGCTGCTGCGAGCCGGAGGGAGGGAGGAGGAGAGTAAGAACAGCCTGGCGGTGCTGGGTGTTGGTGGGTAGAGTTAGTTCCTGTGAACAATGCACTGGGAAGGGTGGAGATCAGGTCCTCGCCTGGAATCTATTTCCTCCCCCGTGGAGCTTTGATTTTGCACTGAGCCAAAGGTCTAGCATTGTCAAGCTCCTGAAGGGTTCATTTGGCCCCTCCTCAAAGACTAGTGTCCCCGTGTGAAAGCGTCTCTCTCAGGAGCTTTGAGGAGAAGATGTTTTCTTTGAGTTTAGTTTCCAACCCAAGCGAGTGTGTGCACTTCTGCTTCTCTAGGTATGCTCTACAGATCCCACCCTCCCTTCCCCGTCACTCCCCTCCTCAAAATTCTTTTACTTTATATTTTAACTACCTGGCATTCATCAGAGCTGGGGTTGTGGCATGGTCCATTTCTTGATCAACTGTAGCAGATAGGCTGGGTCCAGGAGGTAGCCTGTGAGGAGATGGAGACGGTTTGGAGTAAAGCAATTTCATTTGCTGAGGCCAAAGTTTCCGAGTCGGCTGGATCAGTGTTTTGGAATTTGGTTGTAGTCACTTTGATTTTATCCATTGTGGCTGAAATCTGCATAAGGATTTATCTACATGGTATCGGCCAGGATCCTTGGTGTCATAGGAGAAACAAACAAGCAAAACAAGGTGAAAACTGACTGGGGGGGTGAATTTGTAAAACAAAGAGAGATTTCTTAACGAATTTGTCTAACAAATACAGCATCTGTTTTTGGCACTTTTTTTGATGTTTATGTTGGAGTGTTGTGTGAATCATTTCAACCAACAGTATGGTTATATTTTGTGTTAAAAGTACTTTTCCTGATTTTTGAATGTATTTGTTTCACCATTTTATTGGATTTTTCTAACCTGTGTTAACACCATTGAATGTGTATTTCTTAAGAAAATACCACCCTCTTATGCCCTTAAAGCATTACTTTAACTGATAGGGAACATCAGAAGATTTCAGTACAGCTGTTCATCAAATAGTTAATTGAAGATGTGTATAAATGTTACAAAGAATAAAAATATATTGCTGTCTCTTTAGTATGGTTTTCAGTGCAATTAAACCGAGAAATGTCCTTTTTTTTAAAAAAATAGTATTTAATAGGTTTCTGACTTTTGTGGATCATTTTGCACATAGCTTTATCAACTTTTAAACATTAATAAACTGATTTTTTTTAAAGATTCCTTTGTGAAGAGCATTTTTAAAAAATAATTATTAAGACATTTTATTTGACTATGTGGCTCCTTAGAATCAAAGTTGAGGGCAAATTTCTGTTATTCTTTAAGGGATTTTACCTTGAAAAACTAGGGTGTGAAAAAAAATGTGGTTTGTTTAGAAACCGCTCACTCCTTTTCAGGAAGAGAAACTTCAATAAGTGAACATTGAACAGTTGTAAAGAGATGAAAACCACCAAACTCTGAATACCACCTTGACGAGTAAATGTAATTGTTAGTTTTAAATCACCTTCAAGCCAAACTAAATTAAGTATAATAATTCTGTCTTAAAACATGGGTTTTTAAAGAAATAATATAAACAATGTGGTTGTAAATCTAATTTAAATTATGAGACTTAATGGTTGGTTCAAACTCATCAACAAAAGCTTACCTTCTTGACTTTCCACCAACATGCTGGGGCAGTGGGGCTATGGGTATGGGAGATAATCTTAAATCACTCTTTTTTTTCTGGAACACTGTCTTGGCTTCTCCCAGTCTACCCTCTGAACAATATGGGACTATACACATCAAGGAAGTAGCTAGTTGTAAAATGTAGGCTGAGAAGCACACACCTTTCATCTGAAAACTTGATTCGTAGTATCTGAAAGCTTTAACCTCCTTAGTCATTAATTTCTCCAGCTATAAAAAGAGAGCAAGGGTACTTTGTAAGCATCACAGAATTATTGTAATAGTTAATTCTTATTGTGATATTATTGTCATCTTCATTGGGAATTAAATGGAAGTATTTTGGTGTGTTTGGCTCTCCGGTGCTATTGTTACTTTCAGAATTTGTGCTTTCAAGTGTCATTGAATATGCACAGGACACAGTTGGGACATGAAGATAAACCTCACCTAACAGAGTCGATGTCATTTCTGGGTAAGGTTAACTGTGGGAAACAGAAATGTGTTCACTGGGGAAACCTTGGGTCACAACCTCGCGTTTCCTGAAGGAAATGCCAAAAATGCTCCAAAGACAAAAGACTGGAAACAAACTGGAATGTCTCTATCCATCTGTCTGCTGAGGGGGAAGGAATGAGTTCATGTTATACTCACTTCCTAAAGCTTTCATTACGGAGTCAAGCATAATGGAAAAGCGTGTCCATTTTGTGTTTCTATGGAAGATAAAGTGCTCATACTCTTGGACTTATCTTTATAAACACAGTGGTGACTCACAGGACAAGGGGAAGATGACGGAGGGCAGCTGACCTTGGTGGGATTGGGGAGCTCATTAGTGACAGGGAGGACAGCCTCACTTGCCCACCTGTGAGCACATTATCCAAAGATTAAATGTGCTTTCTTCTGGAAACTTCAGATGGTGCATTTCATTCCAAGAAAACTGGACAGTCATGGACTGTGGCTTTCCTGGGCAAATGTGGGGCAGAGCCCTGGTTCTGGCCAAGAAGCAATGGCTAAGATGAAGGAATTCTTAGTTGCATCCCAACATGAATATCTGGTTTTAGTTCAGTATATCCTGATAACTGAGGATGCAAAAAAAAAATTCAGCACCTGTATGTTTAAATTAAATAAACATCCATAAAGTTTTGATTAAAATGCATAAGTAGAGATTTTTAAGAGGAGTAAACCAGACAACCTGAGCAATAGTTGACATGTTCTTGTAAAAAGTAGCATTGACTCATAAATATTAAGGAAATTTACAAAATGACATCAAATAATACTTTATTCCCAAGGACATTAACTGTGATTACAGTTTTACAGAACATTCAAATAAAAATCTTATATTTGCAAATGCTTGTTCTCGCTTTTTAGTCTCATCAAGTAGAACAATTTAGTTCTTTAATAAAAGATGACCCAGTGATATTAGAAATTCAAAACTTTACAGTAATAAGGATTTTGCATTCATGTTAATTAGATACTGGATTCTATTTTAGTAATTTCAGCACTTTGGTTGTGATTTATGGCATCTCTAATTTTTCCCCAGTGTAAAAAGTCTTACTACAAAGATTTTAACTTTACTTCTTTTCAAATTGGATTAATTTCTGCTCTATACTTGGTTTATGTTAAGGACATGCCCACTGCAATACTCTTGTAGCACTTCTAACCTAGACTATACTTTTTGTATGATTTTGACTCCTCGTGCTTCCATTCAGTACATCTCTGAGACCTGTCTTATTTCCTAGGCAACTAAAAATGTAGCTCTGTTTGGGAGCTACTACTCTGAAATAGCAACTCGAGAAAGATGATGGGCTCTATTGAGGAAGTCCTACAAAGTGAGCACTTAAAGTTCAAGTAATTCCAAATATTAGCAACCCCATTTTCAATTGAAAAGCAAGGGATACTTGAGTGACACATTAAAAAAATATTGTAACTACAAAAGTGTTAAAGATTTGATCTTGTAAATAGTTACTGGCTCAAAAATTAATCTCTATCTAGGAACCATTGTTTACCCATGGTGTTTACAATAATGAGTTTCTTTAATCTCTGCATAATGTTCAGTTATTCTTTTAATATTGCTTGCTCCCTACTCAGCTGGAATGATGTTGCTTCTTGTGGACACCTAGCTAATTAGGTATGGCTAGAGTTGTCTATGTTTTAAACATCTTGAAGGAGGAATCACAAATAACCAAAAGAAAGCGTTATAGGACTTATTAGAGTATTTTTTCCCCATAGATGTAGTAAGTTCTTGATGAGAATCATAATAAATTGTATCATTTCCTGCTTTTTGATATGTGCTTCACACAGTCCAGGGAAAGGGACTCAAAATACTTTTTTATGGACACCTTTGCCTTCAGTGCCATACTAATGGAACCAGAGTCATCTTACAGAATCCCAAGGCAAGCAAGGCTTGCAGAGTTGAATGAACAGTAATTGCTACATTTTGCTTTATTGAAGCACCATGATGTGCCCAATCAGCTTCTGTGTTAATAGTGGATAAACACACCGTAGTAAATTCACAGAATAGAACACTATTCAGCAATTAAAAAAGGAACTGCTACTGACACTTGCAATAATTTGCATAAATCTCGAAACCATTAGATGTTGAGCAAAAGAAGTCAGCTACAAAAGGGTACATACTGCATGATTCCATTTATGTGAAATTCAAGAACAGATAAAATTAATCTATGGAGATAGAAATCAGAACAGTGGTTGCCTCAAGGAAAGGATAAACTGAAAAGGAACATGAGGGAACTTTCTAGATTGTTAGCAATGTTATATACCATAATTTTTAGAGTATTGTTTACTGAGGTGTATATATTTGTCTAAACTTATTCAACAATATTCTTAAGACTTATGAAATTAAAAAAATCAATATAGTAGACTTCTACTTCAGAGTATGAGGGCTATATGGGACATTCTCCGTGAAATTATGGAAAAAGTTTCCAAAGAGTTAGAAAGAATGTAGCAAAATTTCCAAAGAGTTCCATAGAAGGAACATATGCTCTTTTAGCATTCTCGTAGGTCCCAGAACCAAAACATTAAAATGCTAAATAACTGTGACCCCATGATGCTCTCTTTGCTTCTATAGGATGAGAATTTGGCTTACTACTGATATTTGTAATCCCTGAAGAATTTCTGTGTCTTGGAAAAGTCTAGGGTTGTAATGAAACTGTCACAGTACAAGTTTATTGACATTCAGATTTCATTTTTAGGACTATATAGTGTATTGTAAATAACCTTGTGAAGAATGGACTTTTACACACTGGCAAGGATACTGAAACATATTTGTACTGGCAACATACAAACTGGAGTGTTGCCACTTGACTAAACCTATAAAAGGCATTCAGTCGGATAACAACACTTGTCCTGGATGCAAGTACTTCATTGTTAGAAGTAATAGGCAGAGACACAAAAGAAATGGAAGACAGGCTCAGGCTCTTGAGGGCTTTATAAGCTTGTTGTGGGTAGATACATCGTTTGCCTGTGCTCAGCTCTGTCTAAGGATTTCTTCCTTCAGCCAGGGCAGAGGCAAAGTGCCTCAGTGCTGCCGTGCCCCTGGTGCAGGCTGATGAGACACCAGGAGGGATGGGGAAGGAAAGAAGGGGCAGTGCTACCAGGGCTAATCCACAGGGGAAAGTAGTTAGCTGCTTATCTACTTCCCTAGAACTCTGATCCTACTACTGCTCCACTTTTGTGCTGCTTTGTTGATACCAGGGCAGAAAGAACAACTCTAAAGGAAGCACTGATGTGGCTCATGCTTCCTGGTCCCACCCCTCTTGATGGTGTACCCACCCATTCACCCATCCATTACAAGAATGCTTGCACCAGGCTGTGTGCTGTGATGCTGAGCTAACTGTGAGCAACAGACCTGTCTTCAAAGAGCTTACAGGATTCCTTCCTCCAGCTCTGGTACTTCAATGGCTCCTTCTCTTTGTGGTCCAGGGAACCTGATATGGCAAGAAACAGTTCTTTTCATGAGTTTGCCCATTGTTGTATACTTCCCCTAATGTATTGAATTTTAAGTAGTGTGCAATAGTTTCATTTAACAAATATGATCAATGTTGGCAGCTTTTAATCTTTGGTTTTTATATACCCAATATCCCTAAGTAACTTAAAGTTAAATAATGTGGAATTAACTTTTAGATTTGGAATGGAGAGAAGCCCTTTATGTAATTGGATTCTGTTGTAAATATCAGTATTTGTATTCAATTTTTCAAGTTATTCTGGGCCCAATGTGAAATCAAAGCATCTAACATTGTTTTTAGTTTCTATCTCACCTTAGTGGCTTGTGCTTTTCTTTCTAAAGCACTGCTGTGAACTCTCTTGGGTGGGGCCACTTGGGTTAAAATGGGCAAATGAAGTCTACATTTGAATAAGTCTTAGGTGGTGTCTTTATTTAACTTGGATGAAAGAGAAAGGAGACAAAAAGGCACCACTTGAGAGGAAACTTGACACATATCCTTAATTGTCAATATCTTTCTGAGCAAATTCATCTAATGATGAGCAAACAGAAATCATCTAGAGGACTAAAGAGAGAAGGTAGATAGGTCTTCTGTGTGCTGTTTGCTTCAGTGACCACTTATGCCAGCCAGCTGGGGCTAACTCACGGGCACCCAAGGACCCTGCAGCCCAGTCTTACACACCAATCCCACTGAACCCAACCTGGCTGTCTCACATTGGGGGGCCATTTTTATGAGGACCCTTGAGAATGCCAATAGCTCAGAGGCCCACTACTCATTACTGGATTTACCCCTCAAAGGTCTACTGGTGGGAGGACTAGTGGTTTCATTCTTTTGTACAGAGGAAAACATATCTATTTCTAATTTCAGGGTTTCTCTTGTGCCTGTCTAGACACCTCAGAGAAAAACAACTTTAAGTCACCAGTAAAGTTATATTCTAAAATCAGAGAACACTTGTACTAAATCACATGTGAAGCGATATCATATGCCTGGAGAGTCTTCAGTCACCCAGCTTCTGCAGATCTCTTCTGGCACCAGAAACAGTGGTTAGTTCTCACATGCTGTTCTGCTTCAGCTAGCTTCGTGTGGCCACCTGCAGAAATAGTTCTTGGTTTCTCTTCCTTGTCTAGATGCTCATCAGGGCAGCGTTTAGAAAAACACAGATTTTCATATTCCCATTCACACGTGCAAAGTGAATTAGGATATCAAAGAATTACCTAGATTATTCTATCTATAAAGTCCTTTGCCTCGATTATCCGAATAATGTCAACATTTTCCCCAGCTGAATCATTCTACTATAAGAAGCACTACGGTAAGAGTTGCAGAATTATAAGAAATTAGAAGACACACCCACAGGGACCTCCTAATTTGAAGGGGCAAAAAGACCCAGATAATAACATACAGTTAGAAAAGCAGTTTTATATACATTATCTCATTTTATATATTCATTTTATTAGTCTTTCTTTTCAAAATGATGCTCATTCAGTGTTTTATGGGCTTTTTAAATAATCAGTTACTTTGAATTGTGGACCTGAGCAGCAAAAATTGAAATGGGTTGAAGGAATTTAAACACCTGCAGATGATTTGTGTCAAATAGATTTCTACTCTTTGTTCCTTTTCTAAGGAATTCAATACAAGCAGTTTTGTCCCTGGGCCCGCTACCAGGGTAGAGGTAAAGGACATATGTGGCTTGCACTCTCCTTTCCTTAAAGGGGCACCGAAGGGACAGCAGCCGTGCTGAGGTCTACCAGGCCTGCAGAGAAGGAGATTTTTGATTTCTAGGGTCGTTTATTGGGTTTCTTTCTATCCTCATCTGGTTTTCCATTAGATCTGTACAAAGGCCAGTGTTGGATACACTCACAAAGTCTACATTAAATACTACTTGAAGAGTGTGTGTTAATACCTAAATGTTCATAGCAGCTAACTGCTGGAGCATTGGTACTGTGGGATCTTAGATGCCTAAATACACAGATTTCCACCAGAGAAAAAAATTGCTCAATCTTTTGTTCATTTTGTCAAAATAGGAATGAATTGACTAGTTCCTCCCTAAAGTAAAAATTTAGAATAAATGCATTAATTCAATGCAACACTCAGTACTGAAAACCCAAAGTATTTTTAACTTAAGGAATGGACATTTATTTTTCTTTGTGTTTTAAAATAGACTTTCTTGATTTATGGATAGGTGGCTTTTGAAAAGCAATATACGATTTTATCAGTCTCTTATAAGAAACAATTATTTATACCAAACTTTTGCCTACTAGATAGAATAAGCCTATGGGGAATTTGAAGGAATTAAACAAACATCCAAGAAAAAAAGCCCGCAGAGATGAGTTTCACTGAAAAACCACGCAGTGATCAAATGTTATGATTTCTTCCCTGGGGAGGACAGTTTTCAGGCCACCACAGCTGCTTTTCATCATGTCAGGATTGAGTCTGGCACTGTGAGTGATGCTATTAGGCGGTTTGCAGCATTTTGACTCATATGGAATTGTGTGTCTGTGTTACCACACTAAGCTCACTTTAGACTTTGCATTTCATTACCGATTAAGAATGCACTGGTAAGTAGCAGGAAACTTCCATTTGGAGCAAAGTAATTGGAACATTTTCTTATTGTTGAAAGCACTTTTACTTCTTCCCTACTTTCATTTAAATCTATCTGAAGGAAAAAGAGAAATTTGTATTCCATACAAAAGAAGTCTTAGACATCAGGAATTACTATCATTTCTCTGTGTTATAAACTATCCACATTCTTTATATGTCACTCCATGAACTTTTCTGTAATTTGGAGGAAATCCATAGTATTAACTCTTATTTCAGAGGCTATAACATCCTGCCTAAAGCAAATAAAGTTGGTGGCATCATGGCCCCTTCCCGATTCTTCTTTTGGTACATTTAAGGAGGGGCATGAATTGAGGGTGCAACATTGTTTCCCCTATTTTTGAACTGGGAGGGTACCCTTGGGATTTGTGGCTCTCTACTTGAATAATGGGCGCACACCATTCACATTTCATGGCTCTCACTAGGAATCATTAACAGCCCGGTGCAGAGTTTGGCTTTTCACTTAACTTCTAAGAGAATGAAGAGGCCCTGCCAAGGTTCAGAAAAGGATAACAAAGCATAAGCTCTTTAATGGCATGAACGAACATAAAAGTCTAAGTGTATGGAGCCCTTTCCCACAAGTGGGACCTGATTTGGTGACTGGCATTCAGGCTGACAACTGTCACATACCGGGAAACAGCACTACGGAGAAACAGAAGAAATGCCACTGAAATGAGCCAAGTATGGGCTTCAGGAAAATAAGGCTGTATCTGTTAAGCTTTGCTAAAACCAGGATCTCTGTGATTTATTGTATTTCCCGTGGATCTGGGTTTATTTTTATTGAAGAGAATTATAGGATCTAGAAAACATTTACTTTATGAAGTCCTGTTTGAATTCAGTTGTAAGTATGCTGAAATAATTCCTTTATATGGTGGAAACATCCACATATTTGTTGGCTAATTAACATGCTATCTTATAAAATGATATTTTAAATACCACACACAGCAGAGCAGTTGAACAGCAATTGCAATGCTACAGCAGTGCTTCTGGCCTGGTCCTGATTCCTTGTCCGAGTGCTGTAAGGACCGCCAGCCTGTTACCACAGGACTGAGCTGCCAGGGTAGAGTCATCATTTGGTTTTTAGGGGTCTGTAGAACAGATCTCTTGTTAGATCAGCTTTATGTCTAGATGCTCAAATAGCCACTTAGATCCTGAGGCAGTTGCATCCAGGCAGTTGAGGGGCCACCAGAGTTTTTCTAGTCTACTTAGATATTCTTAGTCTGTGATTGAACTCAAATGCCTCTAGGAACCGGGCAACGCAGTGGGCCAGATAGGGACTGAAATGAACTTGAGAGGAAACGTCCATCTCAATGGAGAAGTCTTTCTCTCCTCCAGCCCTTTGTTGCCAGCTGGAAAGTGAGCCCGTGTACTTACCAAAGGGAGCTCAAAATGTGGATTTTGATGTGTAATTTCCTGATTTTTAAATGCTGGTAATTAATTCAATTAAAAAAAAATCTTCTAGAGGCCAAACATAACATGATAGCAGCCATACGTGACCTCAGAGGGTTCCTATTTTGCCACCCGATTTAAATTGGAATAACTGAGCTCTCAGAGCTGAGCTGCTCACTTGAGGTCCGCCAGAGATACTCAGTAAGTCCCACATTGAGCAGACTCCTCTGGTGGTTTGGGGTGTGACAGCCCTGGGTGGAGTGGGCAAACAGGTCAGGCTAGCTAGCATTCTGAGACTGCGGGTTAGGGAGGGTTTTTGCTTGGCATGTCTGATCATCAGAGGCTGCCATAGTCTCCAGCTCCTGGATTTCCCACTGCATGGTGATGATGGATACAAAAACAAGAGCATCTCAACATTTCTAAAAGGTGCCAAGTTGTACAATCTAGTAACGTTATGAGAAAATTCAGCCAAGTGCATCATATGTTGCGTTCTAGGCACTTTCCAAATGCTAGTTCCCACCTTCATCTAAAAATTGAAAGCTTTAAAAAGTGTATAAGAAGATCTGACTTTACCATTTTTCCACACAACAATTCTGTAAACTGTGTATCACTATCTGTCCCCTGAGGATGAAGAACCTTAAACTAATGGAGTTAAATAACTTCCCCCCAAGCCACATAGCTGGTGACCAGTGGTGAAGTTGGGCTTTGCTTTTCCATTACACAGAGAAGCCAGGCCAGCTTCCTCAGCCTTCCCAGGCTCAACCCCAGATCCACTGAGTTGGCAGGGATCTCAGAGATGAACATGTCCAACTGTCTCATTTTACAGATATGATTTGCTCCCGACTCCTAATCATTTCTCTTTGCCATCTACTACTTGGAAATCATAGCTGTCTTAGCAAGAGCAAGGACTGAAAGGGAAATATTTGTGTTGCTGGTTAGATTTCCGTGTTTATGCCTCCAACTTCATTTCTTTCAGATCTGGCCAGATTTTCCTTAGACTCCTAGGATATTGGCTCTTGCTAATTTTTATGACTGAGAGAAATGGAATGCAAGTCTTTGAAATTACAATGACTTTGCTTCTGCAGCAGCGTGAATGTCTGCTGAACTTAGAGGGAGCCTTGGATCAAAGTAGCAGGGTGTGGCATACGTTATGTAGATGTTGGTGTTTGACCAAGCAACACACCAGAGGGTAAGTAAGAACCCACACTGTAATTTCGGTAGATGACAGAGCCTTTTGTGGTTTGTAACGTCACTGGAAACCCAAGAAAAGTCTTATTTTATGCAATTTGGCCTATTTTGTTGTTTATTTCGATTATATGAAGCTCAAGGGTTCTTTTGACGTTTAAAAATGCTTATTTCAGTTAAAGTACTGATTAAGGTCATAATTTCCCTTTTTTCTTTCTTTTGCCTTTTCTGGGATTGCATTTTGGTTTCCCACACAGCTCTTTCCTTTTTCCTGTGGTTTCTTTCTGTCTGGATAACTATTAGCATTTCAACTGGAATAAAACAACTACCACAATACATGTTACCTTTGTAGTGTGATCATGGCAGCAGAAGAATCATTTTGCAGTGGGAGTCTGGTCCCTGCAGAGAACTTCAGGATCTTTCTTGTAATGTAAGATGGAAGTGGGTGGAAATATCATTGGAATTTCTTCTATATGAATATATTTCCCTCATCGGAGGAAATACATGGAGAAGTCACAGTAGTCAGTTTGGCCTGGGTTTGAATTCTGTCTTCATCACACACTTCTCAGGTATGTGACCCTGGAGAAGTTCTTCAACTCATCTGAACTCATTTCTTTGTCTATGAAATAGTGCTAATAATACCAACTTCAGAGGCTGTTGTGAGAATTGAATAGGATCATATTTTACAATGTCTGACACAAGATAGAGACAATAAATGTGTATTTGTTCATTCACTTAACACGTGTTTATGGAGCATCTGTTCTGCTCTAGGCCTTGCCAACACATCAGTGAGCAAAGAAGACAAAATCCTTGCCCACAGTCATTTCACTTTCTTCTGTTCCCTCCTCAGTCACTAGATCCACCCCCCCCCCCACTAAAGCCAGACCACAGAGATGAATACGCCTGTTCTTTCAAAGAATTCATTCCTTTGAAACTTCTACCAGTCATCAATTACATTTTGTACTTGAACTGCCTTTTTGTATGAAATCGGAGAAAGAGTATGTGTGATGGAATTGCAAAATTTAACCTACATTACAACTTGGATGTGTAGGAAAACGAACTTTATTTAGTCTATACTATTTTGGCTTCCTTCCCAAGCCCTTACTTTCTAGTTTGAGGGAGGAACCGTACTAACTAAATACCTTGTTTAAAATGTAGTCCCATCCAGTAATTCACTCCATTTGGACACTGTTCTGCTTCCCTTGGCTAAAAATGCTCAGGCTCTCAGATAACCTCTTCCTCCCTGGCTTGTCTGGAGCATGCAGGAAGGGCTGAGGCGTCTGCAACCTCATGGTGGCAGGGAGGAGTTGGGACAGGCACAGCTATCTGCCTGCCCTGACCGTCCTGGCTGTTGTCCCTTTTCTGGTCTGTGCTCCTTGCCTTGTGGGTGTTTGTGGCTGAAACTGGAGTGGGTGTGACTGTGGTTGATCTCCCAGTCTGGTCAGAGTCTGTAGTGCGCTGAGGCTGATCTGCCCTCATTTCAGGTTCCCCTGGTGCAAGAGAAGCCTTTGAAGTCTGGCTGGCCTCTCCTCCAGCCCCTGCCACTCCTGCCTCTGACAAGCAGAAAAGCTTGAGGTTTCTGGGTCCTCTCTACACGCCTCTGTCTGACTCTTCTACTCTGCCTCAGGGCGGGAGGGTCCCTAGGTCTGTATGGGGGCATGCCATCCCCAGGGCCACCTTGTTTCAGAGTCCACAGGGAGTCTCTTCAAGAATGAGGCCCCTGCGTGTCTTTGGAGGTAATTTCACTTTCCTAGTGCACATTCCTTACCTGGGTCAAAGCAGAAGTGCGGGGAACAGAAGATTAGGACAGCCTTTGGCCTTTCACTTGTCTCTCTGTGTCTCTCTCTGCCTCTCTCTCTCTCTCTCTCTCCACTTCCCACAATACCCCACCCTAACAAGGAGCAGATCTTTCTTTCCATCATATCTTCTTCCCGACTTCATTCACCTGGCTAAATCTTAGTGACAAACAGGCTACATTTTTTTTTTAACCTTGTGGTGGCAGACCTCTAAGATCTGAAGCCTCCACACTTAGTTGTTAACATTTTAGGACCTCACAAAGGAGTTCAGCAAATCTCTTTTCAAGAGGCTTGCATAACCCATTTTTTTTTTGAATGACAGAAGCAGAACATTACTCTTTTTCTTGTTTTCCTTCTACAATAAATTCAAACCTTCCTTTTGGGCAAATCATTGCCTAAGACTGACTGGTGTGAAGAATTCTACTCAGGAAGACAAAATGAAAAGAGCATTTAAAAATTTAAAACTTTGCCTTTGTTACAGAGCCATGGCGGTTGCCTTCAAGGCGCTCATTGTTTATTAACTTTATGGTTCCCTGACTGTCCAGGTGACTGGTCTGCACTCAGATGTTGGTGGCCCTGGGCAGTTTGCCTACTTGTCCATCGATTTGGAGACAGTGGCAGATTATAGGTTTTTAAGTCAAACTTCTCCTTCTCCACTCAGTGAGGTCTCCCTTCCTCTTCCTCTTTATTAGTCTCTTCTTGAGATTGGGCTTCTTTTCCCCTTTTCTCTCACACTTGCATGTTGCTGCCACACTGGGCACACCTACAGACATGTGCCTACCCACAAACACATACATCACCCCTTTCTCTTTGTCTATATATACACATTTACATCCTTGTCACTCTAGCTCTTTTTCCAGATCTTTCTCTATTGTTCTTCTATATGTGTGAGCATTGATTCCTTAATGTGATTAAATCATTGCTATAATTTATTGAGCCTCTAGTACATAGTAGAGATGAGAAAGCTTATTGGCTCTCTCATTTAATCCTTAGAATCTCTATTGTATATAGGAAAACAATGAGCCTCAGAGAAGCTGAAAAGATTTGTTTAAGGCTGGTGCTGGCCCGGTAGTGCAGTGGTTAATTTCGCATGTTCCACTTTGGCAGCCTGCGTTTCCCCGGTTTGGACCTGGGGTATGGACCTACCACTTGGAGAACCATGCTGTGGAAGGTGTCCCTCATATAAAGTGAGGAAGATGGGCACAAATGTTAGCTCATGGCCAGTCTTCCTCAGCAAAAAGAGGAGGATTGGTAGCAGATGTCAGCTCAGGGCTAATCTTCCCCCCCAAAAAAAATTTGTTTAAGGCTACAGAACTAGTAATTGGCAGAGCTAGAACTGAATCCGGGTTTCATTGACCTCTAAGCCCGTTCCAATACAGCAGACTGTTCTGAACAAAAATTTAGACTTTTGAGTGGATACTTTATATAACTTAAATTATCCTGTAGTAACTCTGAATATGGAACTCAAAAAGTGTCTTATGATGACTGGTCTACAAACCGTTACTTTGAAGGGAAGAATGGGGAACTCCTTTTCAGGGATGATTAATGTTTGATGCAATTCTGTTAGAAGTGCTGACTAATAGCCTGATGACTGCTTATTTTGATCTTGGTGTTGGTAGAGAGAGCAGTATAAGTCAGCAAATGGAAACAAGTTCACAGATTTCAGCCCTCAAAACTGCTAACAGAAGAGGTCTCCATATTATTTTGGTTCTAGCTTTTTTCCTGGACTGATTCATCCACTTCCTCTTCCATCTTTCTGTTTTGTTCTTGCAGGCCAAATTATTTTTCCCTTTTCTGTTTAGGGTATTCTTAATTTTTAAAATCATATTTAATTTCTCTTTTTTTGGGCATCTTTTATCATCTCTCCTTATTTCCTCCCCTTCTTGCTCATGTTTTCCCCCTCTTTCTCTTGCTTTGTTTCTTGCATCCTTGCTCACAGTTACTGAAGATAGAACAGACTGAAATCCTAATCTCTACAGTCTTGGCCATCACAAGTAGGGCCCTTTGAAGTTTCCTTTCAACTTCTGTTCACAGATGGCCAACTCACTCACCAATCACAGTTGTGTCATTGTAGCATTTGGAGGTGGTTTGTGGGGCCCTGCTGGTGTATTTTTTATTTTGTGAGGTTTTGCTGAAAGATAATGGGTGGCTCAATGATGAAACCTGATTGAGTATTCACTCTAGAAAAAAAAGTGAATGAGTGAGTGTGTGTGTGTCTTTGGGAATGAGAAGGAGGATGAATTCTGCCTAAAGAATGCATAGTTATTTGCTACAAGTTACTTCTCAGCGTCTTCTTGAATCAAGGTGGACTTTAGAATCAAATCAAAATGATGATTCGGAGTGGTTAACTGACTGACATTTTAAAGAGTAGGGAAGACAGAGGAATGAAAGAAGGAGAGTTTTCAAAAAGACCCTATAAACTAAAAACTAAAGCATATTTCATCCCCATCCTCTCTGCTGACATTCCCTTCTTCCCTCTGATTTTCTTGATTGGCTTGTCCTTCAGGGAGAATGGGGAGGATTCCTATAAGACTCCTCTCTTTTCAGAACGAACAAAGATCTTCACAGCTTCCTGTTTCAGAGGAAGTGGGGGTGGAGGGGCCAGATCCTTTATGGTTTGGAAGAGGTCAAGGTTAGTTCCTCGAGCTTCTCTGCTGTTTTGAGGTATGAGATTTTTTGTCCTCAAGCTGCTGTGACTTTTCAGAAAACTTCACTACTAGTGATATCAGAGGCACTTGGAAGAAATGAAGCCCGCAGCAGTACCCCAGTTCTTGATGGGCATACAGCGTTAGGAAAGACCAACTTCAATGTGGAATATTTATTGGTTGTTAAATTTTAAGAAATGATTTGTATAAACAGGGATATCACTGAATCATATAACATCTATATCAATGCTTTTGTTTTATTTGTGTACATGTCTTTGAATTCATAGGTCCCTAGAAGAACAACATATATGGAGGATCCTTAAGCATTTAGAGCCATCTGTGATGTCCAGCCTGAGAGGACAGATGGTGGTGCTGAGATTATTTACTCTTAAGATCCTACCAAGAATTGAGCAGAGAAGTGGGATGTCCTAGGGCATGTTTCTGGTAACTTCTCCTCTGCTTTACTTTCTTTGAGAGCAATGCTGTATCCCACTGCCAGGGTTGACAGAGGAAAATAAAGGCAGTGAATATTCTGATCTTCAAAAAGAAGCAGTCACAAATCCACTTGGAATAGAGCATGCCTTCCGAATCATGTTTCTAGTTGTGACCGAGGCTGGGCTTTACCATTCAGCCTCCTGTTCCAGATCCAGCCCAGCCCGTAACCAACACAGGGCATCTGGAGTGAGGCTGGGGCACAGGAACTCACTGGTAGGGGTAATCAGACCCAGATAACTGCAGCGAAACCAGCCATCAGAAACAAACAGTGGTGCACAGCAGATACAAGCTAGGAAATAAAAGCCAGGAAATAAAAGACAACAATTTAGCCTTTGAGTGCGTTTTCTTATATTTTTAGTTATTTTTTTCTTTTTAATTCAGATTAGGGTCTTGTGCAGAGAGCTTAAGCGGCAAGGAGTAGCTTCCAAAAGGAAAAGTTTACAATTATAAAAAGAGTATTCTTTTCCTGTTAAGTCAAATAAGCATAACCAGCTCAGGAAAATCCTCCCTGGAAACTATGACGAAATCGCACAGTAGTAGGAAGGTCAACCAATAGCAGTCAGAAGGCCTCCTGGAAGAATCTGGAAATGGGACCCAGTGGTTCTCTGGCCCTTTCTTTTCAGACACCCTCCCACTCTCTTTAAAACGTCACCTTCAGGGATGTGTTGTCAGCCCCCTTCCGTTGTGATCTCCAAAGGAAACAGGGATATTTAATAGGAACTGTGAGATGCCAACGTTCAGATAAGTTTCAACTCCAGGAGTGAGAAACAAGAACAAAGATTTCCAGCAATTTTAACAGTATGCCTGTCATGGTCAACGGGCTTAACTGATTCATATGGCTTTCAGAATTCAGGAGGCAGGCTCACTTGATAAAAGGAAATTAAATTTACAGAAGACAGAGAGCAAGGTTAAACAAACAAACAAACTCCGTCATTTGGCTGCCGAGGTAACTTTTCCTGATTGGAATGGACAGACATATGATGTAGAAACACAGTCGGATCCTCTGAGCACGCTTTTACTATGTCTCTTCTTGTGCCCAAACTTTATAAGAGAGAAAGGGCAAAGTTTTCTTTCTTGTTGTACAAAAAGAGATGCAATGGAGGTAGGGTGGAAAATGAGACAATTTAGAGAGTGGAGCAGACACTTATTGCCGTTTTCTGATAAAGTGCAAGCAGGCAGTCACAGGAGGGAACTGCTTCTGGCACTCAGGTACAGCAGTTAAGAGATTTTGAGGTCAAAGCCATAGACACTGAAGTAACGGGAAGCCATGCAAAGGCTTTTCAAAAATCAGAGAGCTTCTTTGAGAAGAGAACAAGAATTAGATTAAGCTAACGTTGCTTAACACACAAAATTTGTTGTTAGCAATTTACGGAACCCAGAAGACAACTAAGTCCTATAGGACGTTCTCCACTCAGATCCAAAGAGATGGCAAATGTTACAAAGAGCAGAGAAAGGTCAGACTAGAGCAGAAGAAAGGACAGAACTCCCAAACTTCATGTCTGACACAATTATAGGTTGCAAACAGAGAAGAGGAACCGCGAAATCTGTATGTAAATGACAGGGCTTACTAGGGACCTGATACTGGTTCTAAAATTGTTTTATTTATTTATTTCATTTACCAAAATAATGCATATGGAAAAAATTAATAACTACTGACAAAATTTAAAGATAAAAATATCGCCTTTATTTTCAATACCCAGAGCTAATATTATAGCTGGCACATAATAATCACTTAATAAGAGTTAGCCATTTAAAAGTGTGTGTGTGTGTATATATATATATATATATATATCTTTCTACACATATCTACCTAATGACCTACACTTTAAAAAATCTACATTTATTCCTGAATAATATATTAGGAATGTTTGTTGTTTTCTTTTCGTTTCTTTGTTTTTCCACTAATATCTGCATGCTTTACAACATAACAAGATAGAATGCTGACCATCTTGGCTGGATCTGTATGTGTAAATACAATGAGATCCCCTCTAGTCAGGAAAGAGTTTGTGAAAACAATAAAACATCAAAGGGAAAAAAAATATGGCGGAGATCGAATGTGCACACATTTATATGAATATATGCAAATATATGGGCTAAAGAAATGAAGACCCATTTTGAGCCCAGAGAAGGGAGATGAGCCCCTCCCTTCCTTGCTACATAACCCCTCCTTCTTCTCCCTCCCCTCCCTCCTCTCTCTCCCCAGATGGGCTCTTGCTGGCTGGGTCATTCCAGGATTTCCTGATTACAATAAGGAAGCACAGCTGATCAGGCCTGTGAGCTCAGATTGAGATCTCCTCACCTTTTGACCTTTAGCCACACCCTATGTTTACCAGTCTGAAAGCTGGCACACATGACTGTAAATGGAAGAAAAAGGAAAGAAGGCAAAGAAGCAAAGCGACATATGTCTGTTGGTGTCAGCTCAGCAAAGCCACACCTTGTTTCTCTCTTCCTGTGTAATGAAGAGTAGCGGAGCCTTGGGCCATTATAATTTAGAGTGGAAACAAAGCTGCAATATACAAGCAGGTATTTACCTACTCAAGGCAATTATATTTTGTTGAGAAAATAAAAAGCATCCATAGAACTTCTTTATTCTCTCATCACCAAATCAGTAATTCTGCCCTCATCCCTCCCCATCTTCTTTTCTCATGGTCCTGTTCTTACCAAAGACTATTCTCTCCATTTATGCCCTGAGACCCATTGCCTCTTTCTACTAGCCATTGACCCTTGTCCTTCTTATCCTTTCTCCAGCATCATCCATCTCTTCCCCCACATACGAACATACTCTAGTACCTATCAAATTAAAAAGCCAGCACAAATAAAAAAGATGCAAAATCCTCTGCTGAGCCCTTACTTCCTTCTAGCCTATTTTTATGTTCCCTTTGGCAGTAAAACTCAAAAAAGTTTGTTAATATGCTATTTCCACTTCCTGAAGTCCATTTTATCCTTCAGCACACTCTAATCTGGCCCCTGTCTCCACTACTTGCTAAAATAGCTTTGGTCAAAGTTACCAGAGACGTCCATGTTGACAAACCAATGGACATGTTTGTGTCCTATATTTGTCAGCCTCTCAGCATTATCCACATGGTGAATGATTTCATCTTTCTTCCCTGATTTCAGTGATGTTTTGCTTCTCTGGGTTTTCTTCTACCATCCTGACCACTCTTCGCCATCTCTTTTACCAGCTCTCCTCCTCTAACTGGCTTCTAACAGTTTGACTTAGGGGTAGGTCCTGGATCCTTTGCTGTGTACTCCCTGCATTTTCTCCCCAGTGATTCCATCCATGTCTATGGACTAAATTATCATCTATGTGCTGATGCCTCCTATTGTGAAGAGTGTGGTTCACCACCCAGATATCCCCTTCATGACTAAGGCCTCAATCCTCCAGCTGAGCTGTTGACTGTTGGCAGCTCATGGTTGATTCCTTCCTCGAGTATTGTCCTCAGTCCAAGATTAGACCTCTTCTCCAAGAAGGGCTTGCATCCAATGCTGGATGAAGCAAGGGAACAACGGCATCAGTTGAGTACAACTCTGAAGAGCCGTGCCGGTTCCGGAGTTCCCTGTAGAATTGGTGGAGGTCTCTGTTACAACTACATCACGGTTCAACTCTCTCTCTGCCCAATCATGCCACCCCTACGCTCTTACAGATATTGTTTCCAAGAGCATTCTTGTGGTGTACACTGTGTTGCACCAGCCAAATGTCCCTTTAGGAATGGAGGACTAATTACTATGACTGTTGGGAAGGCTGCTGCAGATACACTCATATAAGTCCCCTCATATAAGTCAGAGGAGTTCATACCCAATAACTAATCAACATGGGGGAAAAAAGGCTCAACCTTCTCACCCCAACTTGGGATGGCACTGAAGGGTCATCTTAATTCAGAAGCCCCCCTGAGGAAAGGGAATACTCCAACATTTCAAGGAACATAGTGTTTGAGTTAATCCCAGAGACCCAGTGTCATCATGGTCCCCCCTGTTAAAGTGAGATTTACAGGGGCCAGGAAACAAATAAATTCTTGGCTAAATTCCAGCTATAGTGGGTCCACCAGGTCCCCAGACCCACCTAGTGATCATTTCTCAAATTCCCAAGTGCATAGCGAAGATCGACATACTGGCAGTTAGACAAACTCCCCTATTGGATCCTTGGCCTGTGAGGAAAGAAATACTGTAGGGGAGAAATGGCCAAATGGAAACCTCTGAAACTTCCCCTTAAGCCAAGATAGCAAATAAAGAAAAATTGGACCCTGGAAGTAGGGAGATGACTATTAAAGACCTATAGGATGCAGGAGTAATAGTCACCGCTCATTATCACAGCTTTATTAAAGTCACCAGTCTGTCTCCTGCAGAAACTGGATGGTTCTGGGGAATGACTACAGAAGACCACAAGCTCAAACAAGTGATACTCCTGCCTGTAGCTACTGTTCTGGAGGTGGTTTTATTGAAAGATAAATAAGATAAAATGGTTAATAAGGCCTCGTGTACATGGTATGTGGTCATTGATTTGGGAAATGTATTCTTTTTAAAAATTCTAATTAGAAAGAGGATCAGTACCAGTTTTTACTCATATGACACAAATAATATTCAATTGCAGCTTTGACCCAGGACTATGTTGACTCTCTTCCCTTTCTCATATTGTAGTCTGAAGATATTTGGATCATCTTCAAATACCACTGAAAATAATGTTGATTCATTCCATCAATGACATCATGCTGATTGGACAATACTCTAGAAAACTTCATAAAATATAGGCAAGATAAATATTATGAAGGTTCAAGGACCTGTCACTTTGGTGATATATTTATGCATCCAGTGGTCAGGAGTGTGCTGGGCTAGCCCCTCCAAACTGAAAGACACACCTTGCATTCTCCACTGCAAAGAAAGAAAGAAGCACAGTGCCTGGTAGGCACCTTTAGGTTCTGGGGATAGCATATTATACACCTAGGAATACCACTAGTTTTCAGTGGGCCCAGAGCAGCAGAGAGTTCTGCTGTAGATCAAGGCTATGGTGCAAGCAGCTCAGTCATTTGAGCCAAATGGCCAACAACTAATTGTGATGGAAGTGTCAATGATGAGGCTCACCAAACCATAAATTAGGGCAAGTCCAGCAGCAGTCCATCAAAACGCTTCATCTGAGATCAAGCCAGCGTATGACCAGAAGGCATGAGTACACGGTGTATCACTCTCCAGAGTTGCATTAGTGTCCCTCTCCCAGCTCACACCTATGGCCACACGAGGGGTCTCAAACAATCAGCTGAGGGAGGATGAAAAAGCCTGAGCTTGAATTGGTCTTGGTATGTGTGTGCAAATTAAAAATAAACAGCAGTTGCATTATCACTACACTCAGAGTTGGCCTTGAAAGATAGCAGAGAGGAAAAATCTTCCCAATAGGAAGAGCTGTTAGAGATATACCAAGTCATCCATATTGTTTAGAAGAAGAAGTGACCCAGATAGTTTCAATGATGAGCTCTGTCAAATATTTAAAGTAGAAATAACACAAATCTAACACAAACTTCTTCAAAATATAGATTGATTAATAGATATAATGCAATTGCAGTTAAAATCTAAATAGATTTTTTGTAGATAATGACATGTTGATTTTAAAATTTATGTGGAAATGCACATTGAATAAACAAAACAATTTTTGACAAAAAAGAACAAATACGTTTTCTGATTTTGGACTTATTATACAGCTATAGTAATGAACACACTGCAGTATCACCATAAGTGTAGACAAACAGAACAAGAGAATAGAATAGAGAGTATAAAATGTTCCCACACATATGTGTTTAATTGAATTTCAAAAAAAAAGCACCAAGGCAATTTTAATGGGGAAAGAAAAGTCTTTTCAACAATCATGAGGGAAAAACTAAACATGGGGAGGGAGGAATGACCTTTGATCCCTCCCTCACACCGTACACAAACACTAATTCAGGGTGAATCAAAGACCTAAATGTAAAAATAAAAGAATAATGCTTCCAGAAGTACATAGTAAGCATAGAAATAAGCATATCTTTGTGACTTTGGGGCACGCAAATACGTGGGCAAAAAGCACTAAACACAAAAGGAAGGACTTCTGTTCATTAAAAGCCATGATTAAGAAAATGAAAAAGCAAGCCCTGACCAGAAGAGAATATTCATAATACATCTGAAAAGAGACTTGTTTCTAGAATATATAAAGAACTCCACAACGCAATAACAACAAAAAAAGGCAACTCAATTTAAAAGGGAGCAAAAGAGTAAAAGACTTGAACACAAACTTCACAAAGGAAGATATAAGTATGACCAATAAGCACATGCAAATGTGTTTAAGGAACTCAACATCACCAGTCGCCAGGTAGCTGCAAATTAAAACCATAAAGAGATGTCATTTCACATCCAATAGAATGGCTAAAAAAAAAATGACAATGCCAAATGTTGATGAGGACGTGGACTAACTGGAACTCTCCTACATTTGTGGTAGGAGTGCATAATGGTACAATCATTTTGGAAAACTGCCAGTTTCTTACAAAGTTAAACATATATCTATCCTATGATCTAGCAGTTACAATCTTAGGTACTAATCCAAATGAAATAAAAACCTGTATCACAAAAAGATTGTACAAGAAGGTTTGTATCAATCTTATACATAATATCTAAAAAAGGAGAATCAATACAAATGTCCAGCAACAGGGGGATGGATAAACAAATTGTGAAGTGGGGAACAAATGGTGATGTATGAAGCACTAATCAGTAATAAAAAGGAAAAAAACGCACTGTTACCTGAACGACATAAATGAATCCCAAAAGCATCATGTTGAGTGACAGAAACCAGATATAAAGAGTAAATATGAATCCGTTTTCACAGAGCTCTAAAACAGCCTAAAGTAATAACTGGTAATAGAAATTGGGCAAACGGTTGCTTCTGGAGGGAGGGAGGTGGGGTGGGAACCGACTATAAAAGACTAGGAGGGAGCCTTCTGGAATTATGGAAATGTTCTGCATGGTGGTTATATGAGCATATACAGTTGCCAAAACTCATTAAACTGACCATATAAGACCTGTACATTTTGCTATATTTAAATAATAACTAAAAAAAAGTATTATTTACTGACACCTGCAACACCATGGAAGAATCTCAAGAATGTTACATTCAGCAAAAGAAGCCAGAAAGTATAATTTGCATGAATTTATTTATATGAAGTTTAATCATATGCAAAAGTGATCTATAATGATGGAAATCGAAACAGTGGTTGCTTATGGAGGGTGGAGTCTGGCTGGAAGGGAGATTTTCTGGCGTGATGAAAATTTTCTATATCTTGATTATGGCGTTGGTGACGTGGTATAAACATTTACCAAATGTTTGTCAACATTTATCAAAACTCATCAAATTGTATACTTACGATGGGTGTATTTTAATATATGTAAACTTTCACTAAATATAATTGGTTTTTTGCACCCATCCAAACTGACAAAAATGACCTGTTTTTGGCAAGGATGTAGGCAAATGAACACTCACATACCTTCCTACAGGAAATGGAAATGGGATTAGTCTTTTTAACAAGCAATCTATCACCTATATCTATTAAAAAATAATACAGGGGCTGGCCCCATGGCCTAGTGGTTGGGTTCGGTGCACTCTCCTTCAGCTGCCCGGGGTTTATGGTCCCAGATCCCATGTGTGGACCTATGCCACTCATCAGCCATCCTGTGGTGGCAACCCACATACAGAATAGAGGAAAATTGGCAACAGATGTCAGCTCAGGGCAAATCTTCTTCAGCAAAAAAAAAAAAAAAAACACTTATATCCTCTAGACTAGCAGTCCCACTCCTAGGAATCTACCCCAAAGAGATGAAAGCGTCAGAATGTAAGGACATTGGAACCATAAAGCTTCCTGAGCAAAGGACAGCTAACAAATGAATGTCCATCAATTAGGGAACAGCTGAGTAAATTATGGTACATCTGCCTCCACGGACCATGATGCAGCCATTAAAACGATGAATTAGAGTTTTACAGTTGTCTTAGGGATTTCCACAAGTTAGTGTTGTGTGAGAAAAACGTGTGTATAATGTAATTTAATTTTTGCAAAACAAAGACAAAAGCATGCCATATGTATGTATATAGACATATATCGAATGTGTGCCTATTTAGGAATATGTGGTAGGAAACATCGAATTGTGGACATGAGGTCCCTCGGGGAGGAGCAGTTACTATATGCGAGTGGAGGAGGAGAAAGAGGAAGAAGGAGTTAACAACAAAGTCGAAACTTCGGTAAGAGAAAAGCATGCTCGTAGTAGTATGTTTCTGTCGTTACGTAAAGACATATTTGTATGGATATATGTGTAAAGGCATCTATTAATTTATCTGCTAAGAGATAAATGAGTATATAAGTTAAATATACTCATTTAACAAGCATGTATATTACTATGTACCAAGCACTATTTTAAGTGCTTTCAAATAATAACTAATTTAATCCTTATAACCCTCTGAGGCAGGTACTGTTAGTTTCCATATTTTAAAGATAAGGAAACCGAGGCACAGAGAGGTTGCCCCCAGTCATGTAGCTAGCAAGCAGCAGGTCAAGGATTTGAACCCAAGGCATTCTGGCTCCAGAGTCTATGCATTTAACTATTACATTATGCTCCCTCTCTTTTCAATAAAAAGTAAATCAGCATTCACTCTGCTCCTTCACAACCTCCAATGGCTCACCATCGCACGGCGAAGACAATTGTAAAATCAGTCTGTCCATTCATACATGCTGTTCAAGGTCTTTACGGCCTTGCCTCACATGAAGCTGTTTTGTGAGGTGCACCCATCACCTAATGACTTCGTGATCAAACTATGCAGTACTGAATTTCAAAAGTTTTTTATAATTTATTATATCAAATCTACCACTCTAGGAGTGGAAATTAAGACTTCATGTAAGTTTTATATGTTGTAGTATTTCTTTAAATAAATCTCTCCCATACACCCCCCCAAAAAGTGATGGCCTTTAAGGGCCTTCATGATGTGGTCCCTGACAAACTCTCTATAGTCACCCAACCACACTGACTCCATCTCTTCTTTGGTAGGCCTGTTCTGGGTCCTGCTGTTCCCTCAGGTCACCTCATGGCTCGCTCTGTCACATTTCCTATCTCACCGTAATGTCCCGTCCTCTAGAGGCTCTCCCTGACCACCTAAAGTCAGTGTCTCCCCTCCACTTCTTTACTATAACATTCCATTCGTCTTCTTTATAGCATTTAATGCAACCTGTATTTATTTTCGTTATTTCCTTACTGTTTATCTATATCCTCTGTGGAATACAAGTCCTATGGGGTCAGGGACATTTTTAGCCTTGGCCTCCATTGTACCTCCACACTCAGCACAGTGCTTGGTTAACAGTGAGCACTCAGAATCATTATTGAATAAGCAAATAAATGAACGAAAGGCAATAGCGAAAGGTGAGCAAGAGCTTGGTTCTAGAATCAGATAGACCAGGGTTTGACTTAATCCTCTGATTTTGGGAGACTTGTGAAAGAAACCTCTTGAAACGTGCTTTGTCATCTGTAAAAGGGAAATAATAATAGTGCCCATCTCATAGAGTTGTTGTGAGGATTAAGTGAGATAACCCATCTACCAGGCATGTTGCAACCCCTCAATGCATCACAGCTGTTATTATTACCATCGTCATTGTCACCATTCTCATGCAGCATCACAGGTCACTGTCCAGCTGGTGGGTCGACAGCCTTGGATCAGATCCCATGCCTGTTCCAACAAGCTCAGGTTGGCAGTTATGGCAGGGGGAAGATCTTCTCGCTGAGCCTGGGGCTGCTGCAGGCGCATGATTGTCATGCCCATGACAGTGCTCAAAGCCAGGAACACTTCCCAGAGTCTTTCTCTTTCTCTCTTGCTCTTCTCAGCCTTTCTCTCAGTCCCTTGCTTCTCTTTGCCTTGCTCTTGATGCTGGCTCCATTAAGCCAGCCTTTTGCTCGCTCCCTTTCTCTGCTGGACAGCATCTTTGGGAGTGTAAGGGATTCTGTCCCTCAGTCAACAGGGTATGCTTAGCAGACACAGGTATTTGATGTTGCGTTAAGATAGGTTAACCAGGCTTCTAAGGAAACAGAGAGCGGCTTAATCATAGCACAGAACTGATAACCCCTTGTTTTCTCTTCTTCCTGGGTCACAGGAAACTCTGACTACTCCACCCTTCCCAGCGGTTGCCGGCAGAAAACACTGACGTGGATCACTCTGTAGGGTATACACAGAAAACAGATGGAAAAGAAGTTGCAAATAGGGGTTAAAATATTTTCATCAGTGGGAAAGCATTGGAAATTGGAAAATAAGAGAGGAAGGTAGGAAGCCTTGATTGCTTTATGTTTTTTCAAGGTGAGAGGGCAGAACCTATTGCTTCTCTAGGGATCAGCTGGAGAAGACTTCCTGGAAAAGTACCGAATTATCCCAGCTCATGTCTGCCAACTCCTAAAAGGCTTCCTGCCTGCAGCCCTTCTGAACTGACTATAGTCATCTGAGCATTCTGCGGGATGCTGCTCTCTCTTCCAGGAATTTCTTCTCCCTGTTCTCTTAATGGCCTCGAGGACTCCTGCCCCTTGTAATCCTCCCACCCAGCACAGTGCCTGACACCTTATGGGCATTTCATAAGTGCTTGTTGAATGACTGATGGATATTCAGAAGCTTCTTGATGCATGTAGAGATTGTAAACAGGGGAAAAATGTAAATGCTGGGTGCATACAAAGACTGTCTTATAACGAGGTCTTGGGAATAAATTATCCCAAAAAGTTATATAAGCTAATAAAGGAAATACACTTACAGAAAGGCTGGACATAGTCTTAGAGGATAGTTGCATCCTGGGTGACAGAGGGGAGCTTGAGCTGGCAGGGGCCGGGTCGGGGGGTGACTGTAAGTCGTGCCCAGCACAAGACGGTAAGTTAGTGGGGCTGACATTCAGTCCTCTCACTAGCAGACAAGAAGTCAAGCTGTTACCTAGGAGAGGGGCTGTGACTGCTGTGAGGATGGGACACCTTGTCCTGACTGGTTCCTGGGAGCAGCTGAGTTTTTGTGATTCAAACACATTCCCATCTAGTGTTGGCCCTGGAGGTGCCACATTTTGATACTTTTTATGCTGATGTTATAAAGAAACCTTTGCCCTCTTCCACATAAGCGTCACCACTAGAAACAGAATGGGACCACAGACTCCGCTGGGATAACAATGCTTCTCTCTCTCTCTCTGTCTTTGTTATTGAGGGACGGATGCCTACTCGGTGGGTGAAGGGGACGGGAAAGATGTTCCATGTTGAGCTAGATAGCTACCCTCCACACATCCCCCTCTGTCTCATCCTTCCTGGATGATTAAACGTTAAAAGTATCACCTGAAGAAACTCTTGGGCTCCCGTCCCGAGGTCTTTAAAAGCAGCATGATTGTCATCTTTTCCGAGATGGTTTCAGTGAGGCTAGGTTTGACTTTAAAGAGAGACACTGATCACTTCATGAACCCTTTATTATTATGTGATTCTAGGATTTAAAATTTACATATACTGAATATTCATATATGCAATCAGCTTTGATTATTCTGGGGAAGAGGATGTATATTGATGGGTTAGTGGCCCATTCACAATCACTTCTGATTTCAAGTTCTTATTAAGATAATCACAGACTCTGCTTAATTAATCCCTTTGTTGAAATTATTACTATTAGTGTTTATTCCTACATGGGAGATAATGCAAGGACGCTTTTCTCATGCAAAGCAGTGCTTCCCCCTACCCTTTCCTCTGATTTCCTTTTCGGGAAGAAAGAAGGCAAACTAGACCTTCATGTCTTAGTCTGAAAGGGATGCTGTTTATGAGAGCCACTGATGCAGTGGAAAGAAGACGGACTAGGTGTCATTCATTTAACAAATATTTATTGAGGGCAACTGTTATGGTAGTGGGCTAGGTGCCCTGGGTTCAAATCCTAGCTCAGCCACCTACTGTCTGTGGGACCTAGGTGAGTAACCAGCCCATTTTGCCCAGGACTATCTTAGTTTTAGCACAGTAAGTCCTACATGCCGGGACACCCCTTAATCCTGGGCAAACTGGGACAGTTGCTTACGCTGGGTAAGTCACCTGCACTTATCTTTAAAATAGAGAAATTGATTCTTTTACATATCATGAGGTTGGTTTGAGGGTCAAATGAGATGATGTGTAAGTTGTAAGCTGCCACATAAACATAAAGTACTGTTTGTTTTTTACCCCAGGTACACATAACGAAGGGCTTGGATGTAGAACTGAATTTTCACCCAGGGTTAAGGCAGGAACTGAGGCATGGGGAAACCACAGATTCATTAGGTACTGGAATAAGTTTCCATTTTACTGCAAAGTTTGGGGCCAAGGAGGATGGCAATACCACATCAGAGTCTTGCATGCCAATTGGAAAGAGGTCCAAATGAAGTGGCAATGGGCTTCTGGTGTGTTCTTGAGGGCATCTATCTGCAAGTAGGTATCAGGGCAACAGTCATGGGGCTGAGAGTTTGGGAATCTCTGTGGGAGGGGATTGGCAAGAGCAGCCCAGGTGGTCTAGTAGAGGGACCTGGGGTATTGGGCAGGTACCTACAACATGAACAGGACCAAAACAGGCCCCACGGCAGAGCTCTGTTATCAGCCAAGACCCAAGGTGGGGGATGGACCCTTAGGCAGGATGACTCAAAGGCTGGGCCACAGAATGTGGGACTGAGGCTAGAGGTGGGAGGAAGAGTCTGGGAAAGGAATATGGGGTAGAAAAGTGAACTTTACAACTCTGCTTGGACATGGTTTGGCTATCTTTTTACAGAGTTTGGTATTTCAGAGCAGCTGATTCCTCCATGCTCACAACACTGTCTTTATTCATGCTACTTTTTTTTTTTTTACAGTCTTCTCGTCATCTTTCTGCTTATTTTTTATGATATTCAAACATTTCCATAAGCGCTCATGATGTGTCAGATCTTGGGAATGTTTAACAGACGCCTGCCATGTGCTATATGAAGGCATCATATCCCTGTGAGGCAGGTAATATTTCCTCCATTTCACAGACAGGGAAACGTGGCTCAGAGAGGTGAGCTAACTAACACACCACATTACAGAGCTGGGTCTTGAACTCAGCTCCTCTTCACTCAAAAGTCCATGGTCTGGGGCTGGCCCCGTGGCCGAGTGGTTAACTTCACGTGCTCCACTGCAGGCGGCCCAGTGTTTCCTTGGTTCGAATCTTGGGCGCGAACATGGCTCTGCTCATCAAACCATGCTGAGGCAGCGTCCCACATGCCACAACTAGAAGGACCCACAACGAAGAATATACAACTATGTACCAGGGGGCTTTGGGGAGAAAAAGGAAAAAAAAAATAAAATCTTTAAAAAAAAAAAAAAGTCCATGGTCATTCTATTCTAGGATCCAGCTTCTCAATTTGAGCCCTCAAGGATTTAGTTCCTGTATCACACTTTCAGTGTATTATCCCTTCTGTACCTGGGTTACTGGGTTTTTTATGAGCATATATTGTCTCCCTCTCTTTCTTAACCCACCATGACTATCAACTGTTCACTTTGATCCAAATTATCATCAGTCCAGGAAGTACTATGAGTCAGAGCCGCTCACAGTGCGGGTCCAAGAACTGATGTTACGGGTGCATAAGGATGAGGCACTTGGGCCAGAATGTAGATCAACCACCTCACTAAGCACATTGTGTAGTTCAACGGACATGTTTTTTCCCTAAACAAGCCTTTCTTGATGAAGGAAGACCTGCCTTGGGTTTACTTTCTGGCACAAGTTCCTTATCTCATAGCGAATCAGCAAAAACAAATGGAAGACTGACGTTGGTCCAGAAATTGGCACTTGTCCAAGGACAACATTGAGTAACTCCTTAAGCTAACATCACGTCTACTTCTCCCTCGCTGCTGTCAGCTTCGGATTACTGCAACACCCTCTCAGATGGTATTCCTTTTTCTAGTCTTTTCTTCCAACTCATTCTCCACCCCTCTGCTGGGGAAATCTTTCTAACATGCAAATCTCTTTGTGAGATTCCACTACTTAAAACATTTCCATGGCTCCCCCGGTCTCCTGAAAAAGTCCAAACTCCACCTGGGACCAGAGACTCTCGTGACCTCGCTGCAATATCCTCTCCAGCTTGCTTTCTCTCTCTCCCTTCCTCCTTAGGTTCCAGTTTTACTGCATTACGAGTAGTTCCCCAAAAAGGCCATGTGCTTACTTCACAATTTTGTATGTGTTGCTCTGTCAGCCCCTGTTTTCCTCCTCTCCACTCTTTACCTTGACACACATGCACACATTCTCTCTCTTTGCCTGGCTAATAGCTACAATAGCTACAAGGAACTTCCAAGGGGAGATGGGATTAGAGGTGGGATTGGAAAGATTTTGTTTTAGGGTTGGAATACATGGAGAGGAGCAGGAAAGACTGTGCAGGATGGATCAGAGAGACTCTTGAAGGCTGTTTCTGAACGTGAGCTGACAATTACCTGAGAGTGGGGCAAGGAGGATAAGGAAATGGTGTGGAGATAGGGTTTCCCAACAAAACAGTGTAGGTGCCCACTGGCGATAAATGACAGGCAGAGTGATTAATTTTTGCAAAGAGCTTATGCAACTTGGGAAAAAAGACAGTTCCTACAGAGAAATTCCCTTGGGGAGCTCCAGAAGTGGCCAAACGGCTTGGAAGAACGACTTCTCTCCTTTGGTTGTCAAAGCACTCATGACTCTAAAAGGCTTTAAAGTATTATTTTTTAGGCAAGGGATGACTACTGTTAGCCTGGGGGAATGGCGATGGGCTTGGCAAGCTGGCAGAGGAAGCAGTTAAACTTTGCCCCTCCCTCCTCCCACACACTCAGAGTGTGGAGGCTGTGGACAGTGAGGATGTCAGAGGCTGAAGAAATAGTCAGCTGCCCTGGGGGAGAGCCTCTGGTTCTTCTCCCTTATCTGGGACAGACAAGGCCGCCGGAGGGTCACAGTTTCTCCCTGGCCTCTGTTTGCCTCTGATAAGCAAACCCTTCCATCGAAGAGATTATTCCTCTCTTTGACTTACTGAGATACAGTGAAGTGTATGCCCTTTTCCCACTTCTGGGTAACTAAGATTTATTAAAATCTGTGACTTGCCTCCTTCAAGGAACATTATAGAAAAGGATTAGCTTCCTAGCAGGTGTTTAGTCTGATCCTGGTTCTAGAAAGACACGAATAGGAGTTTGCCCATCCATGTTACAAATGCTCTATGAAGATTAACTCCTTCATCCTCCATGCCTGCTCGTGAGGATTGTTCTCTGTTTCTTTCGGCCAAGGAATTGAGACAAAGTGTGGCACTGAGGGCCTAGCACAAGGCTGGGCAGCTGGCGGATGGAGAAATCAGGCCTCTGCTGGCAGGCCCACGGGCAGGCTTCCTCTCTGAAGGAAGGAGAGACCTTGGGCCTCTGTCAAGGTAGCTGGCACAGCCTGAAGAGAGCTGTTAGAAGCCCCCGGGCCTCAGGGAGACCAAAAACCAAACAAAACACACTAATTGTGGGTGCCAATCAGTGAGAATGTGTGATAAGCCAGACAGCAGCTGGGTTGAATTTTGCCTTCCAGAGTGTGGTGACAGCCATGAAACGAGGGTCAAATTCACAGTGCTAACAACATGGCAAGGGGATGCTTAAGCAATTCGTACGGGATGTGCGTGAACGGTTACAAAGAGTTGCAACGATTTTTATACTCTCACTTTACACTTGCGCGTGCTTTCCAAGTCTGAAAGCACTCTCACCTGTACGATAATTTCCTCACAATGGCTCTTTGAAGTCAGTAGGTAGATATTATGGGCTGAATTGTATTTCCCCACAAAATTTACATGTTGAAACCCTAGCTCCACTACCTCAGAATATGACTGTATTGGGAGATAGGGCCTTTAAAAAGGTGACTAAGTTAAAACGAGGCTTAGGGTGGGTCCTTATCCAATCTGCTGTCCTTAGAAGAAGAGGAAATGTGGACACAGAGACACCAGGGGTCTGCAAACAGAGAGAAGACTGTGCTGAGAACACGGAGAAGGAGGCCATCTGCGAGCCAAGGAGAGAGGCCTTGGGAGAAACCAACCCTGCTGACACATTGATCTTGGACCTCTAGCCCCAGAACTGAGGGAAGATAAATTCTTGTTGTGTAAGCCCTCAGTCTGTGCTATTCTGTTATGGCAGTCCTAGCAAACTCATAAAGTAGAGTATTTTAGAACATCCTTAAACCTTTTAGAAGTACTCGTTCGTAAACAGAAAAGGTCCATATTAATCAGAAAACTTTCATATTGTCTCATTAATAATAACGTTAGAAATGGCTCACTCTTACTGAGCCTTCACGTGTGCCAGGCACTGTTGTAAATGTCTTACTTCATTTCATCCTCATAAAACTCCTATAAAAATATGGGGGAGGGGAGGAACAGTTCTTTACAGTAGAATTCCAATTAACAAATGTAGAGGGAATGAGAGGTGGAGAAGATCACCACTGGGCAAATGCCATAGCAAGAGCTGTTGAGGGTAGTGACCACTGATGGACACTGCGATTAGTGGGTGAAAGTATGATGAGAAATCGGATATTTGCATAGTCTCAAAGAACCCCCCACAAGATATTTATTAATTACAAAGGGAAACATAGCAATTTTACAGTGGAGAAGTCCCCCCATATACCACCTTATCCGAGTGATCAAGGTTAACGTCACCAATAATAAGACACATCAACATCATGTACCCCAGATACGATGCACTGAGAAGGGCACAACATCGCATCTGTGGTGTCCTTGCCGAAAATGCATAATCTTAATCTACTCATGAGAAAACAGGAGGGATATGTTGTAAATAACATGCCTAGACTTTCCAAATGTATCACAGATCGGAGGAGATGAAGAAGACATGATACCTAAATGTAATTTGGGATCCTGGATTGGATCCTGGGCCAGAAAAGAGAAATCAGTGAGAAAACCAGTGACATTCAAATAAGGTCTGTAGATTTAGTTCATAGTATTGTACCAATGTCAATTTCTTGGTTTTGATAATGTTACCCCACAAAATTGGGGTTCTCTTGCCCAATGCACATTAAAAAAGCTAATTATTATGGCATCAGCCTTTGGGAAAAGAAATGTAGCTTTATTTTGCAAGATCGATCTCCAAGGAGACAGAGGCATACGCTCTCAGATCCATCTCCCTGATCCAGGGCTTGGGGCACAATTTACCGGATGAAGGGCTGAGCAGTCTGAAGTGTGAGGGTCGATGATTGGAGGTAAGGAGAAGTGAGGTAATTGATGGTCTATGGTCTGCGCAAGCATAGTCAAGCTTCATGGCTCTTCATAGGATGCATGTTCACAACATGATAGCTTTATCATGATCTGAGGGTGGAATTTGTAGCTCCTTAATGTCAAAAGGTCATTTACTGAGCAACCCAAATGGAGTTTTAACTTTTCATATCCTTGTATCAATAAATTATATTTCGTTAATGATATTTTGCAGAATGCTTTTTTCCTAAACCATCCTACCTCCCATTAGTACTCATTAAGAAGGTGTTGCGGGGCCGGCTCCGTGGCCGAGTGGTTAAGTTCGCGCACTCCACTGTGGTGGCCCAGGGTTCGGATCCTGGGCGCGGACATGGCACTGCTCGTCAGACCACGTTGAGGCGGCATCCCACATCCCACAACTAGAAGGACCTGCAACTAAGATATACAACTGTGTACGGGGGGGGCGCGGTTTGGGGGGAAAAAACAAAAAAAAAAAAAAAAAAAAGATTGGCAACAGTTGTTAGCCCGGGTGCCAATCTTTAAAAAAAAAAAAAGAAGGTGTTGGCACGGTTTTTGAGTTGGAAGAAATCCAAAGCTAGGTAGGGCACTGTGCAAGATCCCACTACACACACACAAAGAAGTGCTTCCCTCAGAACTTACAAATAGCTGAGGCATATGAAAGGTAGCTAACGGCATGGAGCAGAAAATAAGCACCAACTAAGCAGTGTAGGCTCTGTGTGCCCTGGGAAGTTAGAGGAGGGAGAAATCCACCTCACCCTGGTATGACTGAGGAAGGAGCAGGTGACACTTAACCTGGGCCTTCAAGAATGAGAAAGAATGCAACAAAATAGATGTGCCATAGAAGAGAGCTTTGTAGACAGAGGAATGATTTAGGAAAAGATCCATAGAAGTGGGAAAGCCCAAGATGGTCGAGTGGACGAGTTAGATAGCAATTATGGAGTCACTGTGTACGTAGGAAATGTTTTAGCAGGGATCTCAATCACAGATGTCTTCAGGGACCATGCAAATTATAGGAGGAGCCTAGAATAAAACACTAAAGAGTGGTGGGAGTTCTGGAAAATTGAAAAAGGCCTGCTCCACCTAAAGGCATTTCGAATTCAAACAAAACAACAAAACCAAACACTGTCCTAAGCAAACACATTGCTGCTGACCGGAGTCTGCCCACAGATTGCTAGTTGGAGCCAGCTTTCTAAACATAGGCTCAAACATTCTTGGCTGTTACAATATAGGACATAGCTTATCAAGAGAATGAAGAATGATTTGGAACTTGTACTAATAATTCTCTCTGGGCCTCAGAGCCATGTAGCCAGGTGGGTCAGATACTAACTCACTGTCTCACTTACTAGGAGCTCTTACGCCTGCAGCTTTATTGTTGTTAGAACACTACTGCCACCTAGTGGTCACTGGGGCTGTGCCAGTGCCAATGAAAAGGTTACAGGTTTGCTTTCTATATATGGATGTGGCTTTCATCTTTCAAGTGTTTGTCTTGTGACTCATGCTACAAAATATCCAAATAAGCTACATGATCCCTTATATCGTGCAGTTGTTAATAGCATAAATTTTCACAAATGGTGAGGGTTATTATTGTCATATAATCAATACTGTGATACTGAGGCTTGTGCTTATTTATTTGGTGTCTGGCCAATAACTTTTCTCTTCCACTGATGTGTGCCAGTATTAATGGTATCTCTTTGGCATAGCTGTAGAAGTTCAACAAGTATCTGAGGTACTATGTTGAAGGGATTAAATGTTTTAAGGGTCATGGGAAAAAACATTGAAGAAAGAATCAGGAGATTTATTTGTTAGTTGTGTTACTTTGAGCAAGTCACTTGGCCTCCCTAGGCCTCAGTTCTGGCTGCTAAAAAATGTGGAGCTGAAAAGGTCTGGCAGTTCTCCAACCAGATGCCATGGGGGGCATCCTTGGGGAACATCATGGGATTAGCAATCCTAATGGGTCTTCGTCTGGGGATGGGGGTTTAGGGTGAGAGGGAGAGGTGGTAAGGTGAGGGCCAGTCTGCTCAAATCAGAACAGCTCCACTACAAAAAATTAATTTAAAAAACATATTTTTGAATAGGTGGTCCATGCACATGGTTCAAAATTCAAGAGGTACAAAGAGTGTGCAGTGCAAAGTCTCCTTACTAACTTGTCCCCAGTTCCCCACTTTAGAAGAAACCAATGTCACAATCTCGTGTCTATCTTTCCAGAGATACCCCTCCCCCCATATTACCTCCTTTCTTTTATTAACACAAACAGCAACACAGCGTACACACTGTTCTATGGTCTCTCCTTTTTATCTGTTTTATATGTTGGCATTTCACGTAAAATTTCAGCTATATTTCACTACACTGAGACTACCTCTATAAAATATTTGACTAGCTTGTCTATAAATCTTCTTTTTCACTAGGGCATTTCACGACTCTTTTAAACCTACATTTTTGATTTGATGTACAATGAATGATTCCTAGACGTCTAGCTGCACAGAGACGAAAAACCATCTGAACTTGCTCTTGGTGTCAGCCCTCTGAGAGACAGGAAGAAAGCTAGCTCCGGGAGAGATGCCTGGTTCAACGTGTTTGGCTGTAGGCTGTTAGGCTAATCTAAACCAAAATGGTGATTCATAGTTAGCAAAGTGCGGGGGTGGCACAGGGAAGACTGCTCAGGCACTGGGGATCAACAGCAGGAGAGGGAATCTGAAGGACTAGGAAGGACAGAGCAAAAGAGTGAGGGCTGTGCCGTTTAGAAGTCTGAAGTTTTAAGTTGACTGGAGATGGGCTCCTCATTCCGTAGATCCCCTAGTAGATTCTTTTTCTTCCTTTAACCAGGATCAGATTTGCCTTAGACCAGTGGCTCTCAGCCCTCATTGCATGTTAGAATCACCTAGAAGCTTTCAGAAACTCCCACAGTCAGGGCCCCACCTTCGGCCACGCTGATTTAATTTGCCTGGGCATGGGGCCCAGGGCCTGGTATTTTTGGAAAGCTCCCTAGATGATTCTAGAGGCAGCCAGGTGACAGCAGAGCCGCAGATTATCAGTGACTGGCCAGTGAATACAGTTCCTTCCTCCTCCAACAGGTGGTTGTTCTGGGCAAATGGCCAGATTCCTTCTCAACCTCTTTGCTTTAAACTAGCCTTCCTTCCTCCCCTCTTTCTATTGCATTGTCATTGTCCCGCGTTGTTGTCTCCTTTGATGCTTATCAGTCTCCTGAGCATATAAAACCCCTTCAGGTAGTCCAGGCTGGAAATGATCAACTCCAACCCTTTCCAGTTCCTCTTAGATTCAGCTACCGAAGACTTCATCTGAGCCCTCGAGCCCATCAAATATCGAGGTCACTGGTTCTCAGACCAGCAGCATCAGTGCTACGTAGGAAGTCCTTAGAAAATCAAATTCCCACCTCAGACATACTGAACCAGAAACTCTGGGGGAGAGCCAAACAATCCGCATTTTGACAAGCCCTCCAGATCATTCTGGTGTATCCTAAGCTAGAGAGCCACTGTTCTAGGGCCAATTCTGACCAGGACAGGGAATTGTATTGGTAGCCTTGGACCACCAGCTGGGGCATTCAGAATTAATTGTGCTGCTATGGGTGCTCCATCTTAAGCCCTTGGTGCATGTCTTGGGTGCCCACAGGCTGAGCAAGCTGTAGTCTTCCTCTGAAACCCCCATTGCTACCATTCTCTCTTGGTGCTAGGAAATAAACTGGGTGTATTTCTCAATTTCTCTGCCTTGTATCTCAGCACTCCACTACGCTGGGCTCTTCCCAAACTCAGTCTACCTCATCCCGTGTGACTCTTGACCCTGTGAGAGACTCTCCAATTCCCTAGAGGCAGAAACAGATTTTTCTCGAGAGGGCTTCCTGGAAGAGTTTATCTTCATACTCTGCAACCTCATACGACAGACTGCCCAACTGGACTGACTCTCTCCCTCTGTCGTGGATCTGCCTATGACTCATTTTGTGCTCTAAACCCTGATTTCTTACCTAATTGGTGCTTAATTGTCTTCTACTGAGACACGATAGCGTCAGATGTGATTGTCAAGTAGTGGGGACTGATTTGTGTTTTAGCGGTTCCGGAACTTGAGCATTCCAATGAGTGTTCTCCTTCAGAGGACTCACGTCAGGAAGCTACCCATTTATTCTAACATGCTGTCATTGTTCAGATTATGACTGGAGGTGCTCTTCTGGATCGACTGCAATCTTGAGTCTGATATTTATGCTCCTCCATCATCTGGTTTCATCTTCCACCGCCATCTCCCAAGCGCCCATTGCTCCAACCGCAGAACTGTTTGCTCTGTCTTAAACTCACCCTGCACTTTTGCATCTCTGTGGCTTTGTTATTCTTACTCAGATTGGAATGTTCTTTTCATTCTCTTCTTTGTTTATTGATTTTATTTCTCCCCCAACAACAGCTAAAATGATCCTTTTCCTTTGAGGCCTTTCCCTGTTGCTCAAATCAAAATAATGGCTTGCTGTCTTCTCACACATCATGGTATTTCACTTTTGCTGGTATTAAACATGTTCACTTGAGTAAGTACTGCCTTAAAATGTAAGCTTCCTGATGGCAGGGACCATGGAAACCATCCATTCCCCCTGCAGTGCCTGACACAGTAAGAAATCAATAGCTCTCTGTAAAGAGCTTCCATAAGAAACCACAAGAAAAAATCAATTTATTTATCTTACTATAGTAAAAATGACATTATATGAAAACAATAAAAATGATCAGTCTGATCACGTACCTTAATCACCAGAGCTAGAACTGAAGGACTTCTAGCTATTTCACACAAGCACCCACCTCAAAGGACAAAGATTTGACAAATCTCAGGAATAATAAAAAGATGTATGCCTGAGCACTAGCAGCTGGCACTAGGCATACACCACTACTTTGAATCAGTAGTGAAACTACTTTGAAGGGGACAGTATTCCCTTTGTTTGTGAAAAGACCTTCCTTTTCCTAGAAGTGTGCCCTCTGTGACATTAATGCTCTGTGTCTTCTTAAGGGTTTTGAGCTCCTGAGGTCAAGAGAAGGGCTACACAGTCTAGCACCATCTCAGAAAATAAGGACAGAAACCTCAAGGTTCTCTATGTTAGTGAGTTTCTGTGGCTTTAAATTTTTGGCCACCAAGAGGGAACTGGATTTGATGAGCCTAGTGAGTGAAGTAGCTCTGGGAAATGCAATACTGTTGAAATTTCTGCTTCAGTGGGAATGGAGTACCCAATGCCACATTCGGGATTTTTCATCCTGGTATTTGGTCTGTTCCTTTTTTGTGGCTTATCTCTCACTAATGCTTCATGAGCTCATTTTCACTCCCCTATTTTCCCTTCCCGGAATCGAAATTGGTCTTGAATCATGCTTGGTGTGCTCGGATACCCAGCTATCTGCCACACCATAAACTTGCTGTTCTGCCACGGTGAAGAATCCCCCTGATGACTGTGGCATCCTTCATCATGACCCTCTAACCCTTCTCCCCTATATATGACTCACTGTTTCCTGACTTGGTGTCCTCTCTCTCCTTCCCCAGTTGTATACCAAAAAGAAGATTGTCCTTCCTTTATTGGAAAGTTTCAATCTCTCTCCACCGTTTCCAGGAATGATTCAAAATCCACTTCTTCCAGGAACACTTCTCTGATAAATTCTAGTCCATTTGGATCAATTCTTTATTTTACATTGTCCGAGGATTTATCCATTCAGTTTAGAAGCTTTATTTTTACCATTCCTCTTGCTGTAATCGTTCTGAAGCTATTTTGTCTCATCAGATTTATTACATCAGGCAAAGAGATGTATTAAGATCTGATTCCTGTGTCCCACAGACTCCTCAACCCAACCCCTATCATGCTGAAGCAACAAACCTTTAGGGTTCAGGATCATTGAGAGGGAGAGACTAGAGGTTGACGCTGATTAAAAGAAGAGGTGACCCCATGGAGGGTGAGCTTCCCTCAAATTTAGGAAGGGTGGTTAGCGGTGGAATATTCTGAGAATGCTATGGACTTGTGTCACACTCCATCACAGCACTCCAGGAGTTTATAGGCCACTGATGGGGATACATGGAACCCACAGTGGCCAAACACTAAGAGGGATAGCCTTGAGGCCCATAGCAGAAGATCTCAGCCTGAGCTTGGTTCAGACTGAGTGGAGCAGATTTATTTTGATTTAGAGACAGAGAAAAATAAAAAACACTGTGACATTTATTGCACCTGGGTATAGTGGAATAATTCATGCATGCTACCTGTAAACTCCTGAGGATGAGAACCATACCTTTTCATACCATCTGGACCATAGTGATCTGTTCATAAGCTGATGGACTGACTCACTGGCTTGCACCTATTTATGGGAACTAACATTCCACTATCTGTGTATAAATCACCATCAACACAGATTGGTGGTCAGAAGATAGATAGTAGGAAAAAAGGGAGAGTGCACTTTGCAATCATAGTTTTTTTCAACCCATCACACCAAACCCCAAACCGCATTTGAATTGTCACAACACTGCTCTCTTCTAAGTTAATAAACTCAGGGTGTTGCTTTGGTTGTCCTGTGAATCAGGATTCACCAGCAAGTATTTATCGAGCCTCTATGAGTTGCAGATTGGTCTAGGTTTCCTCACGGAGCTTTCATTCTACCAGAGGGGGAAAGACCAAAAAACAAAACAAAACGCAAAACCACTCCCCCCAAAACTTAACAGGTAAGTAAATTATGTGGTATGTTATACCATGCAGGGCAGGGGTGAGGATTGGAATTCTGGGGGATTTTGAGTGGGGAGGTTTGTTAGTGTGAGAAGATGACATCGGAGCACAGGCTTGGAGGAGCTCAGGGAGTTAGCTCTGAGCCTTTCTAAGGGAAGAGTGTTCCAGAATGAGGGAAAAGCCAGAGCAAAGGCTAGAGATGAGAACATGTTTAATATGTTCCAGAAACACCAAAGAGGCCAGTGTGGCTGGCATAGAGTGAACAAGAGTGAAGGTCATGGACAGGAGGCGGAGAGGCCAAGTCATATCAGGCCTGCAGGCCCTTGTAAGGACTCAGGGTTTCTTCTAAGATGCATGGGAACCTACTGGAGAGTTTTGAACAGATGGATGATATGATCCGTCTAATGTTTAAAAGGACCATTCTGGCAGCTATGTTGAGAATAGACTAGTGGTGGGTGAGTGTGGGCCAGAAGGAAAGGTGGATGGAGGAAGACCAATTAGGAGCCTGCTGCAATAAATCCGGGCTGGAAGTGATGGTGGTTTGGACTATGCTGATAACGGTGGAGACTGTGAGAAGTTGTAAGTTTCTGGATACATTTTAAAGGTGGAGTTAATAGGATTTCCAGTCAGATCTGATGTGCGACGTGAGAGAAAGAAAGGACTCAACATGAGTCCAATTTTATGATTGAGTAACGAGAAGGATGGGGAAATCTGTGGGGAGAGCAGGTTTGCTGAGGGTGGGTGGGAGGTGGTGGGTGAGAATTTCAGAGTTCAGATTTGGACATATGATGTTTTCAATGTTCTTCTAATTCTGGATAGCTCTGTGATACTTGTTTGCCTATATTCATGTAAATGTGGGGAAAATCCGTGAAATTCTAACTGCTTGCCACATTCTGAGCCCTCTGGCACCCTCAGGGAGTTTCCCTCACATACAACGCCACAAGGACAGAATGGAGTGGGGATGGGCACCCAGCCACTGGGATCCTGTGGATTAGCACCTATGAGATTCCCAGGGGCAAGAACTCTGTCCAGTGAGGGCAACCCTCATTGGGTAGCTACTAACTCATTCATGCTCTCTTCCATGTGGAAATCTGACGCTTGATAGAAGGGAGGAAGAGATGGGGCAGGAGCATGAGAGAAAAGATGCAGAAGAGGAGACAGAAGCTTGTTCCTGAAAATGGCAGTCAACTGGAAGGAGAACCAGAGCTGCCTGCTTCTGAGGGAAAGATGCCCGAGCAGGTCACCAGGATTGTTCTTGAATTCCAAACCAGCAAGGAATCCTTATTGATTTACTTTTGGGTTCCTCACAGGGTCTAGCCCTGCAGTGCTGAGATACTTTCTTGCCTTCCTTTGTATATTTCCAGTATTAAAATCAAACACTGCAAGTGACATAAGGTGTAGGTTGTTTGCAAGGGAAAGTGCCTGAATGATACATTATGATATGGCAACCTGGTATATGTTAAGATGACCGGGGAAATTAAACAGAGATAGTAGAGAGAGTTTAAGCTGTGCCTTTCAAAGAAAACAAGTGTGATTCACATGAACAAGGATTATAAAAAACACATCTGATGAATTGTTTCTTAGAACCTTCATCCACAGATATTTATCCAATACCATATGTGAGGCACTGTCCTAAGTCCTGGGGAGAAGCCAGACATGACCTTGTCACATGCATCTTGGTGTGTCTTGGTGTTTTCATGCTTCTAAATTAGATTCTCTTGTCTCTCTTATTCCAAGATTCCACGTCTCCCCCTCCCTTCCTCCTACCATTTTCCTCTTTTCTTCCTGGTTTTCTCACCCAGGTAACTTCCTTTTGTCCCTGAATTTGATTACTTTCCCTGTTTCAGCTCTAGCTCTCTCTAGTTGCTTTCAACTATGAGTAGTATTCTTTAGGATTTAACTAGAAGTAGGTACCTATATAATTCCTCAGAATGAACTCAACAATGAATTACGTAAAACAAACAACGAATTTATCTTCTTTCCTGTACTCCCTTGGAAGAGATGATGTCAGTCATGACAGAGATAAAGCAGAACTCATCTAAAAGGCTAAGCCTGGGTGATCATGAAATTTACTCTTCAAAAACCTCCAGTGGCTCCATGTCAGCCCTTGTCACAGCCTATTATAGAAAAGTCGGTTGTATGTCTTTCTCTACACAGGAATTGTGGTTTTCTTTAGCGCAGAGACAAAGTCTTATTCATCCCTGTATTTGCATTCCCACCGTGCCTTGCATGCAACAGGCACATAATAAATGACCCCAGAGCATAATTTGAAAAGAGTAGGATGAGTTGCAACATAGTTTAAAGTTGTAGGTTTCGAAGTTAGTTTCAGCCCTTGCATAGCAGCTTCCAAAAAAGAAAACATCCTTTTATCTTCTAAAGTTTCAGGCAGCTGATGATACTCACTGAGGAAACCATGATTAAGTCTCAGGAAGCAGAAAAGGAAGATAAGATACAATATAACTTAATGAGTCCGGATGGGTGGGCCTGATGTTAAAGACTTCTGATGTCAAGACCAACCTGACTCATACACCACTCTTTTGAATAACATCCTTTTACTTCCCAATCTTTATCCGCTTAAAAATATTTTACCTTGATGTCTTCTCTCTCACACCAATTCCTGGACCTTGTGATGCTTTTTGAGAGTCTACAGAGAAATCCACTCCTCAGATCCCCCAAAACTTGTAAGCTGTTCTCTCATAACATCAAAAGAGGCTCACGTTATTCTGGATGGTGTTCCAGTCTCTAAATGGCAAATTTTGACCCAATCACATTCTAAAAGGGAAAAGATGAAAATGATGCAGTGAGCCTACAAAAAGAAAATAAACTAAAGAAAAGAAGTCAAACACTTGCATGCTTCCAAATCCAGCTACCCTCCCCAGCGAGGGACCACATTTACTAGACATTGTAAATATGCAGCTTCCTGCTCATCAAAGAACTGCTATTTCCTTGGTTATACAGCCTGCAGTCGTCAATTCCTGAGAGCTTTGCAAGAGTGTGAGAATACACAGGAGGGCTCTTGGAGAATTATTTCTAGATGTTTTTTGGACAAGGATGAACAAATTTAAAAGAATGAAAAGACTGGATGACTGGGGTTGAGAAGGAAATCCTGAATCAGCTGTGGGGGACCTTCTATTCTTTATTTCTTCATATGCCTAGAAACAGGAATCATTCATTCAACAGACACTATTGAGCTCTCACTATTGCCAGGGACTGCTCTAAGCACTAGAGACACATCACTGAACAAAAGAGAAAAGAGAAAAAGTTCCCTGCCCTCATGGAACTTATGTTCTAGCGGAAGAAGTTCCTCCTGTCACCCTGTCTTTCTCCCTTGTGAGCAAGAGACAAGCTTGTCAGACAAACCTGAGGAGGGAAGAAAAGATTTATTCCCATCTCTGCCTTTGCTTTTGTCATCCTTTCCTCCCTGCTTAAGCGTCCCAGAGCCCCACGATTTTCACAGAGACCCCTCTCATAAAGGAAGAAAAAGCTGAGAAAGTAATTCCTGCTATTGAAAGTTTCAGAAAAGGACGTGGAAAGGGCAGGACTAACTCTCAGATAAATGAACTCAAGTCATCATTTCTTGTCAGAGCCTGAATCTTCTTTCTCCCTCCTTCTGTGGAGGACATTGCTCCTTTGTTCCATCAGCAGCTAGGTGCAAGAGCTGAGGCTCATCCTAAGTTTCTGTCTCTGTTTTCCTCCAAACCCAATCATTGGTCAAGATCCGTGGATGCTGCATCTCATTCTTTCTCATTCTCCCATCCCACCCTCACCAACTGCCTACTTGCTCACCTGTACTATTATTGTAATAATCTCTTAACTCCTTTCTTTCCCCTCTCAAATTCATCCTCCACAGCATTGTTAGATTTGTCATCCAAGAACTAGTTTTAGTTATTGGCACCTGAGCTAACAACTGTTGCCAATCTTCGTGTTTTTTTTCTGCTTTTTCTCCCCAAATCCCCCAGTACATAGTTGTATATTTTAGTTGTGGGTCCTTCTAGTTGTGGCATGTGGGATGCCGCCTCAGTGTGGCCTGAGGAGTAGTGCCATGTCTGCACCCAGGATCTGAACCAGCGAAACCCTGGGCCACCAAAGCAGAGTGCGCGGACTTAACCACTCGGCCACGAGGCTGGCCCCTTCCTTGCCTTTCAAAACCCTTCATTGGCTCCCTACTTTATAGGTAGCCTGCTGCTCTGCCAGCTCTGCCCTAAACATCTTTAACAACTCTTTTTTTTTTTTCAGGAAGATTAGCCCTGAGCTAACATCTGTTGCCAATCCTCCTCTTTTTGCTGAGGAAGACTGGCCCTGAGCTAACATCCATGCCCATCTTCCTCTACTTTATATGTGGGATGCCTACCACAGCATGGCTTGACAAGCGGTATGTAGGTCCGCACCCAGGATCCAAACCAGGGAACCCTGGGCTGCCAAAGTGGAATGTGCAAACTTAACCACTGAGCCGGCCCCAACATCTTTAACAATTGTTGTCTCCAACTGTTACTTTTTATTTATCCTGCGCTTCTGCCTGAGGAGACGACATACCTTTCCTGGTGTGTGTCCCATGCTTTCAAATGGCTAAACCTTTGTTCCCACTCTTCCTTCCATTTGGAATTCCCCACTCACATGGATTCGATTTGCGATGCTACACACCAATTGCGATGAAGTCCAATGCCTCTTCCTTCTGGAAGTCTTTTCTGACTCCCTTTGTTTCCTTCTCCTGGTGGCTATGACCCTCTGCCTTTTGCCTCTCTTCTCCCCTGCTAGTCCTCACGTCCTTGAGGCAGGGTCCAGGACTCCTCCTTCTTTGTGTCCTTCTTAATGCTTTATATATGGCAGGCGCTTTGCAAATAGTTGCTGGACTGTGGAATCATGGAGGTCTGAAGCACGTGGGTGGGTTGGCGGGGGCGGGGGAGTCAGGTGGGTTGGAGGGATGTGTATTTTTTGTCAGGAGGATGTTAGAGGTTACTTCCATTGGGCTTGGGGTCAGCCACATCTGAAATATTTCCACTGGGAAATGAGGGAAAGAGGTCTGTGTCCATGGAGATAAGGGGACAATCCTTTGCTGTAACCTTGATTTATGCCGAGGAACTGGAAAATACTAGGTATGGAGTAATGGTACCTAACGTTCCCCCTGAAGTTTGCCAGAAGAATAGTGGAGAGAAAGAACTCGGGTTTATTGAGTGACTTCGTTCTTCACATACAATAATAATAATAGCAAACACTTTTTGAATGGTTACTATGTGCCAGGCACTACTCTCAGCTTTTTACCTGTGTTAACTCACTTCATTCTCATAACAACATCATAAGTAGGTGTTACTATTATGAGGAAACTGAGGAACAGAGAAGGTAAGTAACTTGTGCGAAGTCACACAGCTGGTAAGAAGCCATTCTGAACACAGGGAGTCTGGTACCAAAGAGCAGCTCTTAATTCCACTGCTGTGCTGAATTTCCTTCCATCCAGGCAAACACCCATAAGGCAGATAGTCTTCCCTTCATTTTACAGGTGAGAAAATGGAGTCTTTGAGAGGTTAAACAACTTTCCCATAGATGTGCACGCAGTAAATGATCCACCCGGGACTCCAGTTCGGTTTTATCAGTTACCACAGGAGCACTCAAGAGCTTCTGTTTTTTTCTGGGGCAGTCAGTAACGAATCATTAACCTCTTTCGGGAAGAGTCATGAGGACTGGAAGAATTATTCCAGGCTGATGCCCAGCAAACCACTCTCTAGAACTAGGCAAAAAGGCTGCTTCCAGAAGAAATCCTTATGCTCATTTCTTTCATGTTTATTACAGTGATAATGATTCAAGGGCAGCAGATTTCCTGGAAATGAGTGTCCAATTGGGGTTAACGACATGACGTGCACAGTTGGGTCAGTGAGTGGCTTCCCCAGCTATGAATTCCCAGGAAATACCATGAGAGTGGATCATAGCTGCTCAGAGAAGGATGTTCCTCTTTCCAGGTTTGTACGCCTGTTCCCAGAGGACTTCAGACAGTCGATCTGATTCATTTATCAGACTGGGAAATGCTCTTCAACTTCTACCCCATTATGTACTCGTCTCCTGATAATGTGTCCCAGAGGAGACTACACTTCTAAGTGCAGCATTTTTGTGCAGGGTGGCTCCCTACAGGCAGCACAGCCAATGGCAATGTCATTTATTGCAGAAATGTCCATTACTCACCATATAATTAATGAAATGACCTCTCTACTCATTCAGTATCTTGAGAATTATTTTTAAGCATAGATTCTCCTCTGTTGGGAAGCTCAAGCGTGGCCCCGATTAAAGATGGTAGGTGATGCCACTGCCTTCTTAGCTGCTGCTTAGCTGTCCTTTTTGTTCCCCATGGTTATATAAGAGCCTGAAGGCAAAGAAAATGGACCTAATTCTGAACTGTCTTTGACAGTAAGAGCTCAAATAGAGTTACTATGTGGCCCAGTACAATCCCTAGGTCTACTTTGACCAAGAACTGAGTCTCTGAGAGTCAGGTGGAACAACGAATGATGATTGTGGTGGAAGGCAGCATTTAAAGGAGTACTTGGGTGGATTTTTTGGAGATGCAGTGGACAGTGCAAGGATGGGTAGGGACACATTTAAAGGTCAGCATGCCATTGGGATTTGGGTTGGCTGAAGAAGCTGGATTAAAGTTATTTTGCAGTATTTAATGGTGGGCTAAGGAAATCTATAAAGTACAAAGTGTGGCTGGTTTGTGTGGTTACTTTTTAAACTAACACCCTGAGATGAATTACGCTAACCCACAGTGTTCTCAACTGGAGGGGGATCTCTCTTCCTCTCTCTTCGGAAAGTTGAAGGCATTCAGGCCTGTGAGGTTGGAGTTGGTGGGAAAATATGTTTGAAAGACATCCGGCATCTCTCCCCTGTCACAGGCATCAAAGGTGCACAGCTGGTAGATAGGCTGTAGAAATATTTGAGAAATATTGTCTCTCTCCCCACCTCACCTGGGCCTTTTAACCAAAGGGTTCTAGGATGTCAGAAGACATAGATGTGAGAAGATTCGAAATTATAGGAATAGTTAATCTTTTAATTCTCCTAGCCTTTTTGAGGACATTTCATCAAAAGGAACAGAACTTGGGTGCTGGCAATGGGCTAGAAAAGGACACAAGGGCAAGGGCTATGCTGGTGGGATGGAGGGGTTGGTGCTTTTCATGTAATATGTTGGGAATGTTTCCTGTGCCTCAAGGATATGATTTTGTGTGACAGCTTGTAGCATGAAGTGTGGAGCTAAGGGAGCTGGCCTTAAAACATGAAACAAGGAGGATCTCCCTATTAGAACACTCATGTCTGCTCCTTTATCCAAATTCCCCTCATATACAAAGAAAGAGTCTCAGAAATTCTTCCTTGATAGAAAAGGAAGGTCACATGATATATAGCTCTGGACACAAGTTTTTTTAAAAAAATGATACTTGATCCTTAATAGCATAGAAGACACGTTACCAGTTCCTGTTATCTCCAAAGAAAGCTTGCTTTATGGTCGTGTAAGAGATCACTGGCTGGACTTTGGGTTCAGCTTCTTGGTCTGCTGCAGGGACCTCCTTTCTTCTCTTTCCTCTGGAGACCCCATCTGGCTTTGGCTGGTGTGTCAGTTAGGTCCTCCATGAAGTAGATGGTAAGATGGAGTTAGAGGACAAGAGGTTTACTGGGGGTGATGCCTGTGAAAAATAAAAGGGAGAAGCAGCAAAATTGAGAGGGGAAAGTCTCAGACTGCTATATGGATGTGACTATCTCAGCCAACCCAGTTGGGAGTTCTCAAGTAAAGGCTGCCGTCAGAGCAGTCCCATATTAGACAGAAATGACCACATCCCAGTCCCCCTGCCGTGCTGAGTCATTGACTGGGAGCCTCCAAGGAGGAGCATGGCCAAAACTCAAAAATCTAGATGAAGCCTGGAATTGCTAAGAGCTGTAAGCTGTCAGCCCACTGCACTCCCTGAAGCTGCTGGCAAGTTATTAATTTTTTGATGCCAGACCTGAGTAGGACACCTCTATGGCTGCCACAGCTGGCACTGTTGTCAGGAGGTCTTCTTGCTATCTTCTGACCCACCTTTTCATCATTGGGTTTATCCAATGTCTTTATCATGATATGTGGTGAAAACATCGAAGAATGAGTCCAGAGACCTAGGTACTACTTCAGATTGTTGGCTAAAAAACTTGGCCCAGGGACAATTCATGCCCCTGTCTGTGTCTTCTGAAATCTCTAAGATCCCTCCCAACCATGACACTTCAAAGGTTAAGATCTGTTCTGGGATTGTCAGGATTCTGCATAACATGCCGGTGGCGATCTCTTCTAAGAAGAGCGACTTTTCTTGCATGGCCTGGGGGTTAAGAATGGTTATGCATCATGGCCTTCAAATGCTCTCAGGGCTCACCCACTCTCTTGCTCCTTTTCAGTTTATGTGGATCCATGATGTGGAAATTCTCCAGCCTACATCCATGTTTGCACTCCTTCTAGTCTGTGTACTGAGCACCCATGATATTCCAGGCACGGTGCTAGATCTGAAGGTGCTAGATCCGAAAAAGGCATAGTCCTTGGCCTCAAGGAATCTAGTGGGAGGGGCCTCGTGAACACTCAATTGCCATAAGACTGTGGAGGGCTGCGGTGTGCCCGGGTGCTTGGGAATGCTGTAGCGTGGATTCCTACTTGGTCTTCAGGGGGCCGGCACTGAAGAGAGGCTGACCAAAGAGAAAATCAAAGTCGAGTCCTCATGGATGAATAGGAGTTCCTCGGACGAGGGTGATGGTAGGAAAAGGTGTCACTGAGCAGGTGAGGAGGGCATTCCAGGTAGAAGGTCCGCAGGGGCAAAGGTTCAATGGGGAGAGAGGAGAAACGCACCATTTAAAACGTGTAAGCATAAAGTGAGAAGAAAGGGGAAATCAGGAGGTGCGATGCCGAGTCCGCTAAAGAACAAGTCCTGAGGGCAATAGGGAGCCACAAAATGGCTGAAAGCAGCAACAACAAAGACTTGGCTTTCTCACACCTGCTCCCACACGCTGGGCTGCCTGGAGAAAAGTTACCACAGCCACAGCCCGACCCGCGCTCTCTTGCCACAGACCTTTAGAAGACAGGTGAGCGTTACTGTAGATGCAATTAGGAGGCGGTGGGCGTGCGAATGTGTGGTGAGTCCGCCTCTCTGAGGGACTTTCTGAGGTGAGGTTTTCCCCATAGGTGGCAGTTACCGATGTTATTACACATCAAGGTCATGTCAGGGTAGCTCAGGCTCAGCACACTGTAATGGGAAGCGCACTGGCTGGGGTTTGAGACCTCAGTTCTCATTCAGGTGGCCCCGTTTACCACCTTGAATGACACCCTAGCCAGCTGAAACCTTTTTCAGTTTACTCAGTGGCCTTCCCGCTTTAGAACAGGTCCGCTGATTTCGTCAAGTGCCTCCCCACCTCGTGCGGTGCCTCGTGTATACGGCGGCGGTTGTGGGACTGCGCTCCCTTACCAGCATCACCTGGGGGCTTGCTAGAAATGCAGATTATTGGGCTCCATTCCAAACTTACTGAATCAGAAACTCTGGGCATGGGACCCAGAAATGTTGTGTTAACAAGCCCTCCAGGCGGTCTGGTGAGGGTTTAAGTTTGATAACCACAGATATGGGGTAAACTTTACTAAAAATTTGCGGCACCAAACACGGGAAAACACAAGCCTTCTCTCCTTAGTCCTACTTGCTGCAGCTTCGCAGTAGCACCAGGAGAGGGCGCCGACGGACCTGCCTTGCCTTGTAGCAGAGCCCAGCGCGAGGGTAAACACCAGAACTGAAGTTCTATCTGTTGCAGAAGTAAATTACTTATATACGAAAAAGGACTTCAAAAGGCTGTGGTATCAAAGGCAGTTAAAGAGAAGGCAACGCTCAGAGTCGCAGTTGCAGAGGGCAGCGGCGGCGGCTCCATCAGCCTACCAAATTCCGGAAGCATCTTGGGCTGAAGTATTTTCTTTGCAGCATTTTCTCGAGCCCCTTTCCTTTGACATACACGAGCCTTCTGACTTTCCTTTGTTCTTTTTTTTTTTTTTCTACACGTCAGGTTTT